>NC_047650.1:159507-279939 GCF_902201215.1 Prunus dulcis | reverse complement strand
TAAAACCTATGCTCTGATACCAAGTTGACAGGACCCGACCCAATTTTCTCTTTGAAAACCGAGCCGACTCCTGTGCGTGTCCGACACCTGGCGAACGTCGGACACAAATGACCTTTTTACCCTTTTCTTAATTAATTTCCTTCCGACTTCTGCCAAAAATTCGGCAGAGTCTCCCCTGTAAATTGACCAAATCCCAAGTCTTCCACCTGTCAAAAAGTCTCAAAAATCCTACCAACCGCCAGACTAAAACAACAAATACAACTTAACTCCAGTTTCTCAAGTCCAACGAGATATCAGAGCATATTTACAAGAAAAATTACAACGAACTCCTACACTTTGGTGGTGGGTCGGAAGCTAAGCTGATGGCCCGGGTGGTTTCCTTCGTTCTTCTATGGCCTGGGGGCGAAAAACAAGTTGAAAGTGTGAGTGGACAAAAATAATGCTCGTAAAAACATTTGAGAACATAATAACCCCCGTTTGAAAAACGCATAAGATGTTCAAATAAATATAGATAACATGATTATAACACACATACTAGACAAAGATAGATCAGTATAACTCAAATGAATTTACTAATAAAAATGAGTAAACCATAACTGCATCAAAAACTTTAAAATCCTTTAAAACTGCCACCGAATTGTACCCCTGATAACCGTCAATTCCCTGGCAGGTCTCGGGAGTCACACAGGCTACCCGAGCCGCAAACTGGCGAAATCAGGGGACTATGATCAGCCTGTCCCGCCGGCAGATTCCTCGGTGACACCAAGTCAACTCGAGTCGCTCTGGCAGGATACAGGGGACCGTAGTCAGCCTGATCCGCAATCCTGGCAGGTCTCGGGGACACAGAGTCACCCGAGCCGCAATCCTGGCAGGTCTCGGGACACCAAGTCTGCCGAGCCGCAAATCCCGGCACTCACGGTCCGAGCGTCCCCGGAACTCGTGAGGCAAGTCAAGTGCACTGACTAACTGAAATCAGACCGGATGTCCGTCGACATCGGTCCAACTCTGGATAATCACCAACTGTAGGGCGGGTACATGGTGGTCTAAAATAACTGTTTCTGATAAAAACTGATCTATTCTGAACTCTGGTAAATCTGAACTAAACCACTAATTTGGCCTCAAAATCACAAATCTGCTGCTTGTCTAATTTTATAAAATAAGGGTATTTGCATCATAAAATTTATGTTGAAATCACTTATTCAAGATCAAATATAAAATATAATTATAAAATCTTTTTGAGAAAGAAAAGTCCACTCACTGCTGGTCCGAGCTAGCTGGACCTCTCGAGGGTCCCTCCTGTGGATTAGCCGGACTCCTGGTGCCTGCTTAATCAAGATTAATAAATTAAACAAGTGCTGGATAAATAAAATTTAAATTAAACACCCTGCCCCCGGCTCCTAGAAATACGTGTGTTTCATCCTGAGTTACTCCTATGCCCACATTAGCCCTTTCTGACACTGGGACCGGTTTTGGAAGGTCCGATGCTCTGTTAAGCGAGAAACCGTCAGATCGGCCGACCCGGGACCTGTGGGGTCCACGGTGTCCGATGGCCAATCTGAGCTTCCCGGAAGGTTTCTCATACAACGGGAACCATGTTCGGCGAATTTGGTCCGAATCGGACGGTCAGATTGGCCACAATCGCGTTATCGCTTAAAACCCTAACCCTAGCCCCAGGGTTCGCGATTCCGGAGTACCCGGGACTCCGATTCGCGATCCGTCGAATCCTACGCAATCCTGAAATCACGTAGACCGACATATCCGAAATTCAGCTCGATCCAACGATTACACGATACTGCACCCACGGATCGTGCGATATGGAAAATCCGTTCGGGGCTCAAACGGATTCCGAATCGAGATCCGCGAAATCTCACGCGCTCGTGACGACACGAGGACCTCAAAACTGGCCAGAGCCATGCCACCACCCTGGCCCACGCGCCTCCACACGCGCGGGGCAGATCGGGTGTCCAAAGCGATTCGGGTGTGCCGAAAAATCGTGGAACGGAGACTCCAAACTCCTACCCTAGGTAAAACACCCTATTTGGAGTCACTTTTGTTCTTGGACTACCCCCAAAAAGTGACCAGAAATGGCCGATCACGGCGGCCGAAGTTCGGCCGATTTTCAAATCGAAAATTGAGCAACCTAGAGGTGAAATCGATCTAAACCCAGCCAACCATCAGTTAGAGCACGAAAAATAGCTAGAAATCGATACCTCACACGACTGATTTGGTGGCCGGATGAGGGAGAAACTGAGGTTGGAAAATCGGCCAAAACTGCTGCGTTTTCCAGCAGTTTCCAGCGGCTCCAGACAGCAGCAGGGGCGGCGGACGGGCTGGGGTTGATGGCGGGAGCTGGCCGGTGCTGCTGGGTCCGGTCCGGAGGGTCGGGGTGGCTTGAGGCGGCGTTGGGGTGGCTTGGAAGGTGGCTGCCCGACTGGTTTTCTGGAACTGTCGGGAGGGAGAGAGAGAGAGAGGGAGAGAGAGGGAGAAGAAAACAGGTTTTTAAAAAAAAAAAACTGATCTCCCAAATTCCCATTTTGCCCTCGTGAGTAATTTGGCCATAATTTCTTCGTTACAACTTTGATTCGGGTCTACTCCGTGTCTACGGACTAGTTTTGCCGTGCTCTACGCAACGGCGCGAGCGGAATTCCCGAATTCATTTTCGATCAAAAAGTCAAATTTTCCCTCTTAAAAAAATGCGATGGCAAAAACGTCTTTTTGCTAAAAGATATTTCTTTACCTTTTAGATATTTTCTTTCTTTTCTAGATATTTTGTTTTGGGTTCTTACATAAAGTATATGTGATTAATTATCTATTGTATTATTGTTTTATAAATATGATAGCATACATACATTTTTATGTTGAAAAAATAACGCACGCATTACTTCTTTTATGAAAAATAATGTACCTAGTATGAATTTATTTATTATTCAAATAATATACCCAACTTTTATAAACGCATTTTGGATATAATTTATCTAATAATTGACTATTATGAAATAATATAACTTGTAATTTATCTATTATGGGTATATTGTAGGTATATTAAAGCCAACACATTTATGGGTATATTGTGAAAATAATTTACCTATTACACCTATCAGGCACGACGAGTGGTCTGTGAAGCTACATCCCTACTCACCTGGTCCATGCACATCGCTCTCTCTAGGAGGTTGGCCGCTTATCCTAGATCTTCGCATTTTCAAGAAGATCCCAAGCTTGATCAAGTTTGGATATATTGTAGGTATATTAAAGACAACACATTTATAGGTATATTGTGAAAATAATTTACCTACCCAACTTTTATTGGTACATTGACTATTCTGTACTTAGTCTGAATTTACCTACCCAACTTTTCACAATATATTGTGAAAATAATGTACCTAGTATTAATTTACTTATTATTCAAATAATATACCCAACTTTTATAAACACATTTTGTATATAATTTACCTAATAATTGACTATTGTGCAATAATATAACTTGTAATTTACCTATTATGGGTATATTGTAAGTAGGCTTAATATCACAAAACGTTCCTAAAGTTTACGAAACTATCAAATTGCATCCTTAATATATTTTTTTTTTGTCATTCGTGGTCCTCAAAGTTAGTGTGTGTTACCACAAATGGTACATGCCTTAGGTTCCGTAAAAAACTATGTTAGTTTGTTGACGTGGCATATATATATATATATATATATCACAAAACATCCATGAGGTTCACGCACCTATCACAAATGATCCTTGTGAAATTTTGTAATTTAAAATTCATAAAATTTCACAGGGACCATTTGTGATTTCACATACTAACTTTGAGGACCACGAATGACACAAGAAACATTAAGGATGTAATCTGATAGTTTCGTAAACCTTAGAGACGTTTTGTGATATTAAGCCTTGTAGGTATATTAAAGCAACACATTTTTTCTATGAGTATTGTACCTTTTAGAATATCTAGTATACATATACATCTATATTATTGGAGGATATGAAGTAAGCTTTAAATATAATTGTAGGATATTATGTATAATAAAATTCATTTATTCAAGCTATAGGAGATTAGGAGGGAATATTTGAAGTAATTTGATTGTAGCCCATTATTTATGGGGAGTGGAAACATAAATGTACAGTGAGGTATTATTCATTTGCCTTAATTAAGTGATTAAAAAAGTTTAGCGACCAAATAAAGATCTTGTGGCATAAATTAGAAGCAGAGTCGCCATACCTAACGCCTACCATTCACGGGACACATGCAATGCTTAAGGTGAAGGTGATGGAGGGGGCCTTATTAAGCAATAATGATATGGAGCTCTTGTGAATGATTGCATGTAATGGAGTGGATGGAGATTGGTTTCATTTTCATGACAGTGCATGTAAAATCAATGGTGCAATTTTTTATTTTTTATTTTTGGATTAAAAGCTATAGTAATTTTATTGATGACACAGAAAAAAGTACAGAGTAGTCGCAATGCCAAATATGAGTACAACATCTTCAGTGACCAAACACAAAAATAAATTGGTTTGATCTGGAGAGAATTACTCATGCCAGAAAAACCTAAAAACTCCAATTTGGCAGACAAGAACCGTATGTACTTAGACTTACAATACAGATCCACCGCGCAACGGCAGTAACGGCAAATCCGCATCCAAAAATCGAACACTAAATACATACATCAGCAAACTCCTATTGAGTTTCTGAGAATTATTAGACTAAAATAAACACAAAAACAAGGACATCGCACCACTTCCTCTCCAGCAAACCAAAGAGACTCGTAGCACCAATATGGCTAAACCTCTTATTTTGCACAGGCAAAACCGGATCCCACACAAACCAGCAACAATCACTTTTTCAACTTCAAACACTGAATTGGAGCAAATTCCATTTGAGTGGACCAAAAGCTTCAACAAAATCATGGCGTCTATGGTAGATTGCAGTACTTGCGTCAAAAACACAACGAAAGCCAAAGAGAAAAGCTGGGTCGACAACACCACACTACAACCATCCCAATGACAGCAAGACACATCCAAGAACAACAAAAGTCACCAAGAACTTACAATAGAAAACACACAAACAAACAAACAAAAGACAAGATTTAGATAAATCTGGGCAAAAGGACCCAAAATCCAAAAATTAGTGGTGCATATTTGGTGATGAAACAGAAGGTAAAGAAATTAACTGGGTAGATGACATTAGCCCACTCATCACTCGTGTCATGTCCAGTCCAATTATTAATCTGGCATGTTCTATACACCTAATTAGTTTGGTTAGAGGACAGTCTAGATTGGCTGCTTGTTTTTATTTAGGTTTATTTATTTTCTCTAACTAAACTACCCAAACCCGATCATTATCTTCACTTCATGTGTATGTAATATGTATTGACCCATGTGATCATTAACGTCCTCAAACGATGTTCTGATTATTATTATTATTTGTTTCTAAATTTAAGTTCATGGAACTACGCTGTTTGTGTGTGTCACTCTACCTACCACGGTAACACCCCCTAAATTATTGTTATTATCTTTATCAAAACCAATCCTACTCGTCGGATCAGAAACAAGAAATTCTACTAGCTAGTAGTCCTGCCCTTTGGTTTGTTAGGTAAGACGAGAGAACACACGCATTCCAAATCATGCAGATTATAGTAGGCAACACACACCACACAGAAATACACGTGCCAGCAAGGCCCTTCTGCCCTTTGGTGGTTAAGCCCTTCTAACACAGGAATTGGTCAGGCACGTGATACCTAGCTACCTCTCCTTCACCTTATTATATAAATACAACTGCTTCTCTTAACATTTTCTCAAACTTACTTACCATTACAACTGTAAACACACCACAACCAGCTCCTAGCCTCCTTGACCTTTCTTGACGATCAGAGAAAATGGTGACCGTCGAGGAAGTTCGCAAGGCTCAGCGGGCAGAGGGTCCGGCCACAGTCTTGGCCATTGGGACTGCAACTCCTCCCAATTGTGTTGATCAGGCCACCTACCCTGACTACTACTTCCGTATCACCAACAGTGAGCACAAAACTGAGCTCAAAGAAAAATTCCAGCGCATGTGTAAGTACCATATATATATATATATATATATATATATATACACACTCTTATTGCAAGGTGTTCTTATTTATGCATGATATAGTTCCATATCTGTGAATATAACAAAATGGGAATTCATTTTGTTCAGTCATCAAAGTGGCAAACAATCTTTCTTTTGACCTTTTTTTATCTGTGTACAAATGGAGTGAAACATTGAATTACTGTGAAGTAACTTTTCTGTGTATGCTTTTTTCAGGTGACAAATCTATGATCAAGAAGCGTTACATGTACTTGACTGAAGAAATTCTAAAAGAGAACCCAACTATGTGTGAGTACATGGCCCCTTCCCTTGATGCCAGGCAGGACATGGTGGTTGTTGAAATTCCAAAACTCGGCAAAGAAGCTGCCACCAAGGCCATTAAGGAATGGGGCCAGCCCAAATCCAAAATTACCCATTTGGTCTTTTGCACCACTAGTGGTGTGGACATGCCTGGAGCTGACTATCAGCTCACCAAGCTCTTGGGCCTACGCTCATCCGTCAAGCGCCTCATGATGTACCAACAAGGATGTTTTGCCGGCGGCACGGTGCTCCGGTTGGCCAAGGACTTGGCCGAGAACAACAGGGGTGCCCGTGTTCTCGTTGTGTGCTCGGAGATCACAGCGGTCACCTTCCGTGGGCCCAATGATACCCACCTTGACAGTTTAGTTGGCCAGGCCTTATTTGGTGATGGTGCAGCAGCTATTATTGTGGGTTCGGACCCAATTCCCGAGATCGAGAAGCCCCTGTTTGAAGTGGTGTCAGCAGCCCAAACCATCCTTCCCGACAGTGATGGAGCCATCGACGGACATCTCCGTGAAGTTGGGCTTACATTTCATCTGCTGAAGGATGTTCCGGGGCTTATTTCGAAGAACATAGAGAAGAGTCTGAACGAGGCCTTCCAACCTTTGGGCATCTCGGATTGGAACTCCCTATTCTGGATTGCACACCCAGGTGGCCCAGCAATTCTAGACCAAGTAGAGGCCAAATTAGCCCTGAAGCCTGAGAAATTAGAGGCGACAAGACACATACTATCTGAGTACGGAAACATGTCGAGCGCCTGTGTGCTATTTATTTTGGATGAGGTAAGGAAGAGGGCTACCAAGAAAGGACTAAAAACCACAGGAGATGGACTGGATTGGGGTGTGCTGTTTGGGTTTGGACCAGGACTCACTGTTGAGACCGTGGTGCTTCACAGTGTGGGCTTGAATGCTTGAAGCCATCATCAGCAACATCAGTGTGGTTGAATTTTATGCATCTGCTTCTTTGGTATATTATGGATTGTTTCTACTTTTCTGGTTACTGTGTTTTTGGATTTTATTTTTTTAGTTGGAAACGTGTGTGGGCAATGGGCATCATGGGGTACACTTTAGTGCAATGGTTGTGTCTACTTTCATGCTGCTTGGCTTACATCGGTGTTTTAGAAAAGAAAAGAAAAGTTTACTACATCGCTGAAGACAAAAGGGCCATGTAACGACTTATATATTGATGAATAATATATATGTTTCAAGCATTTCATGCGATACTAATGTTTTATATTGTAGCTACTTGAACTTGTTTTGATAAATTATTGTAGCCAGAGGAAAGGCCATATAAGTTAACATGTAGTCAAAAATGATTTCAGAAATAAGTAATTTTTTGCGGACAATATCTCTTTGTAACTCAATATGGAATGGCCTTGATAATTTCATGATTCCAAAACCTTCGTTTAACGTTATTATCTAGAGCACTCTGTCTTTTGCAATCGATAATTAATAGGAAGAAACATGATCACTGGAAGACAATGAGCAAATAATTACGTCTACCAAAACAAATACAAGAAAAAATAAATATCTATGTGTACAAGTTAATATGTAGTCAGAATTATGAATAACGACAGAAATAGTCACCAACCAATCGACTCTTTACTTTGAAAATGACATGTATGTGAGAAATAAAAACTACATTGGAAACTCGAGTATACATTTCCAAACAGAACACGTTATCTCTCAACCCTCACATGTTGCTTTTGTGGCCTCTGACGATCAAATCTCCGAGGCCTTCTCTAAAGGGACAATGTTTGGCTGCTGCCACAAGATAATACAATACGTGTTCGGCTCCTGACAAAGATGTAGCCCTCTTAAAACACGACACGTGTTTCTTTTTTCTTTTTTTGTTTCCTCTCCTCCCCCAGCTCTCTCCTCTCATCTTCCCATCTCTGTCTCTTCCCCTGCAACTCTTTAGAAGAAATTTTCAGCCCCTTTCTCTTCCCATCGCTGCTCCTCCATCAGGCCTTCTCCAACCCATGAGGGGCTAAACTCAAATTTTCCTCCTCTAAAAAGTAATTATTTGGATTTTGCTCGGACTCAAATCATTCTTTCTTCCAACCTTACGGACTCAAATTTTAAGTCCACAACTTTATTAAATTGTTTAAGAATGGTTTCAGCCGTTGGATCTTTTTTTTTACCATTAAAATAGTTTATATTTAATCTAGATTGTTGATTTAAGTTACATTTAGAATATTAAAATTTAAATTAAAAAAATCAAATTCAATTGTACAAGCAGACAAACAGCAACTTGACAAGTGGCTAGACAAGCAGCCAAACAGCAACAGTCCAGCAGGTCAGCTGGGGCCCACGTCAGATGTTGTGCACATGAGGTTGTTTTAGGTGCAGTGGGCTCCATTAAATAGTGTTGGGTTCAGGCAATACTTAGACCCATATATGGGTCCAAATTTGGGTTTTTTTCAAATTTTGGGTCCTTCATTTTCTTGGGTTGGGAGAGATTTTGGGCAATATAGGGTTTAGGGTATAATATTGGTACATAATTGTGGATTCAATGCGAAAATTGTTATGGATTAAATTATAAAAAAAAATTTAAAATTTAAAATGAATATTTGTGAACAGTGTGGATGTCATTTGAAAATGAGTAGTTTCGATAGAATCGAACTATCTATGGGGTATTAGGCATCAAAAAAGCTGTATTTGCCAGAGAATTGGGGGTTCCTATCGTAATGCATGATTACTTAACAGGGGGATTCACTGCAAATACTAGCTTGGCTCATTATTGCCGAGATAATGGTTTACTTCTTCACATCCACCGTGCAATGCATGCAGTTATTGATAGACAGAAGAATCATGGTATGCACTTTCGTGTACTAGCTAAAGCGTTACGTATGTCTGGTGGAGATCATATACACGCTGGTACCGTAGTAGGTAAACTTGAGGGGGACCTACTTCAAGCATTGGATCTTTGTCTCAGTTAAGAGGAGTCATGGAAAGAACAGGTTCAAAATCACGATCAATTCCTTTTTCAAATCCTGCTGCAGCTGCACGCGCCCTTCCCGCGTGCCATAAATGACCTACGAAGAATCCTAGAACAAAATGAGAAGTAGCTAACCAACTTCTAGGAGAGACATAATTGACTGCATTGATCTCGGTAGCTACGCCATCCACGGAATTTAAAGAACCCAAAGGAGCATGAGTCATATATTCTGCAGATCGCCGTTCTTGCCAAGGCTGTATGTCTTTTTTCAGCCTACTCAAGTCCAAACCATTAGGACCCCTTAAAGGTTCTAACCAGGGAGCACGCAGATCCAAGAAACGCATAGTTTCTCCTCCAAAAATTTTAAGTCCTTGGGTTGGAGATGGCCACCCAAACACTGTGTTGATTTCTCTCTTTTCTAATTTTTAATTTTATTGAGTTATTTATTGGGGAGTTCTAGAATTTTTGGGAATGGTTGAAGAATAGGGTACAACTTGGGGTAGAAAAAATTTCTCCGGCGTCACTTTCTCTCCTCTATATCTGAGTTGCACAGAAAGAGATGGAGAGATAAGACAAAATAGAGCACGGGAGGAGAGGAGAGGCGAGGCGAGTGGGTGAGAGAGAGAGAGAGAGAGAGAGAGAGAGAGAGTCGGTGAAAGATTTTTTTAAAAAAAAAAGAAAAAAAAAAGATTAAAAAAAACAGGTGTTATTTTGTAAGAGGCTACATCTTGTCTTAAGAAGGAAATCATGAGCCAAGCATTGTCCTTTCTAAAGGGTGGTCCTTGCCTGGTTTTTTTTTCTTCTTGATCTCCAAACTTCGTGTTGTACCTCTCCCATTTACTTTGTTGGGGGTTGATAAACTAACGTATCCAATTATAATTAGGGTGCTACTCAGAGTTCTATATACCAGCTCTTGTGCTTGAAAATGCAGCAAAATGACTTCTCGAGGATGATGGAAGTTTAAGAGGGGATAATGAAGATGAATCCTTATCATTACCATGGAAAACTAGACTACAATTACCCTTCATCGCGAGGGTTGGGGAGGGTTATGGTTTTGATTATATCATTGATTGTAAATTTATTTACTTACCAAATGTATCCAGCGACTGAGGTTACTCCACCGTCACTTTCTAATTATTACATATGCAATACAACTGTGCTCGCTGTGTAAGTTCGAAGTTTGAACAACTTTTCTATTCTCTCTGCGTATTTACTAGTGTGTGTGTGAGAAATTCACTTTTTTTTTTTCTCAATTTAGACTATTGCTTGTATTTTTTTTTTTAAAAAAAAAATGTTAGAGAGACCAACTTGTGTACTATATCTCTAATAGATGTGAGACCCATTGTATTGATGGGTTCTACCTCTATTAAAGAGATAATATACAAGTTGGTATCTAAAGATGGTCTCCCCAGCATGACCCAAAAAAATAATAATGACAAACAAAATAAGTAAATATGGTGCACAAAGAAATTACTAAAATGACAACCATTAATTGAGTGATTAGATGGATTCAAATTCAAGTTATATATATATATATATATATATATATATAATGTCGACCATAGTCAGATTATGATCATAATCCATCTTTACCCAAAAAAAAAAAAAATCATTGAATTTAACATCATTGTGAGCTATATATAGCTAATTTATGTCGGCAAATGAATTTTAGTAGTAAACATACATCTTTTTATTTTCTAAATTCAGGTTCATCTCCAACTAAGCACCCATTGTGTGTCACTATGCCTACCACGGTACCACTACAAATTGTAGTTATTATTTTCCATTTTGAAATTTATATTTATCAAAACCAATATTCTAACCCGTTGGATAAGAGAAAAAAACAAGAAAATAATAAAATTTGGGACCATATGATTAAATCCTAAATGCATTCACCGACTTATCAGTACCCTCCGATCGAATTGAGAAAAAATTAAATGAAAGTTGTTGATGATATTTTGGTTTGTTAGGTATAACGTGAGAACAAGCACATTCCAAATCATGAAGATGTTTGTAGGCAACACATACCACACAAAAATGCACGTGCCAGCAAGGCCATTTTGGCCTTAGGTTGTTGAGCATTTACTTTTCTAACAAGGGAATTGGTCAGGCACGTGATACGTAGCTATCTACCTCTGTTTCACTTATTATATAAATACAACCGCTTCTCTTAACATTTTCTCAGACTTACCATTGCAACTGTAAACACACAACCACAACCAGCTCCTAGCCTCCTTGATCTTTCTTGACGACCGGAGAAAATGGTGACTGTCGAGGAAGTTCGTAAGGCTCAGCGGGCAGAGGGTCCGGCCACAGTCTTGGCCATTGGGACGGCAACTCCTCCCAATTGTGTTGATCAGGCTACATACCCTGACTACTACTTTCGTATTACCAACAGTGAGCACAAGGTTGAGCTCAAGGAAAAATTCCAGCGCATGTGTAAGTACCAATATCTTCTCCTTTTTTCTTCTTCTTATCTTTCTTTGAACATGATCCGTAGGCAATTACTTGTTTAATTCCAGGAAAAAAAGGATATCATGAATATCTGCAAGGTGTTTGATAAATTTTCACTTTTATTTATTTATTTATTATTTTGGATATATGCATGGCTTAGCCTTTGTGCATGATATCTGTCTGTGATGTGAAAATGACAAAATGGGAATTTCAGAAAAAACATTACAAGAATTTGAATACAAACAAAACAAATGTCACAATTATTATTTTCCACTTAATCGTTGTGATAGTGAGTTGTTTTAATTTCATATCGTACTCTGCAGTCTGCAGCAGTCACTGTACCTTTCTAATGCAATTCAAGCACTTTCTGGCATGACATGATAACATAGTAATTGGGAAAAGGACACCAATTAAAACCGCCTTTGCAGCAGCAGTGGGCCATTTTAAGTAAAGGATTCTTTAGGAAATCAAAAAATAAATAAGAGTAATTTTGTTCATTTTGACTTCTTTTAAAAAAAATTTCTCTCTTTTGGTTTTTTCCAAAGTCTCCCGCCATTTTAAAGCCACAAACAAATTAATTATAAATCATAGTCATGCGCAATCCTCAAGACAAGTGTAACTGTTCTGTTTTATGCTTTTTTCAGGCGACAAATCTATGATCAAGAAGCGTTACATGTACTTGACTGAAGACATTCTGAAAGAGAACCCAAGTATGTGTGAGTACATGGCCCCTTCCCTTGATGCCAGGCAGGACATGGTGGTTGTTGAAATTCCAAAACTTGGCAAAGAAGCTGCCACCAAGGCCATTAAGGAATGGGGCCAGCCCAAGTCCAAAATTACCCATTTGGTCTTTTGCACCACTAGTGGTGTGGACATGCCTGGGGCCGACTACCAGCTCACTAAGCTCTTGGGCCTCCGCCCGTCCGTCAAGCGCCTCATGATGTACCAACAAGGGTGTTTTGCCGGCGGCACTGTGCTCCGGTTGGCCAAGGACTTGGCCGAGAACAACAGGGGTGCCCGTGTTCTCGTTGTGTGCTCGGAGATCACAGCGGTCACCTTCCGTGGGCCCAATGATACCCACCTTGACAGTTTAGTCGGCCAGGCCTTATTTGGTGATGGTGCGGCAGCTATTATTGTGGGTTCGGACCCAATTCCCGAGATCGAGAAGCCCCTGTTTGAAGTGGTGTCAGCAGCCCAAACCATCCTTCCCGACAGTGATGGAGCCATCGACGGACATCTCCGTGAAGTTGGGCTTACATTTCATCTGCTCAAGGATGTTCCCGGGCTTATTTCGAAGAACATCGAGAAGAGTCTGAACGAGGCCTTCCAACCTTTGGGCATCTCGGATTGGAACTCACTATTCTGGATTGCACACCCAGGTGGCCCAGCAATTCTAGACCAAGTAGAGTCCAAATTAGCCCTGAAGCCTGAGAAATTAGAGGCGACAAGACACATACTATCTGAGTACGGAAACATGTCCAGTGCTTGTGTGCTGTTTATTTTGGATGAGGTTAGGAAGAGGGCTGCCGAGAAAGGACTAAAAACCACCGGAGATGGGCTGGATTGGGGTGTGCTATTCGGGTTTGGCCCTGGGCTCACTGTGGAAACCGTTGTGCTTCACAGTGTGGGTTTGAATGCTTGAAGCCGTGAACATCATCACTGTTGATTCATTTCGTATGCTTTCTTCTATATGTATTGGCTCCACTTTTTCTTTGGTTTTTCCGGATTTATTTTCTTCTTTTTTATTTTTCTCCTCTTTAAAACCTAAGTGGGCGTCATGGGGTGAACTTTGGTACAATGGCTGTGTTTACTACGTTCATGAAGACAAAGGGGACCATGTATTGATGAATAATTAATATATATATTCCATGATTTTCCCTAGATATATTTTTATAATTGCTTAGCTACTCTTCAATGCTTGAGACCACAGTTTATGTTATTAAAAAACGAGCAGACAAACAAATACTATTAATTTTCGCATCTCACCTAATATTGATGGAGAAGTGGATGAAATGTTAGGAAATTTGATGGTTTGGGGAAAATTGACGAAAAAGTTCATAGAAAATCGAAAATTAGGTGATAGTTTCGGGGGCAATTCAACATTTAAATTATTGCTTTAATGCTATAGGGAGTGCTAGCAACCTTCTCTCTAACCTTTTCTTTTGAACCTTCTCCCTTCTTCTCATTACAAGTGTCACTTTCCTTACACTAAAAACAATGTCATTAATGCATCACACAAACTAGTTTTTGTTTTCCAAGTTTATCCTAATTAAATGTATTAATTTTTTTTTTAATAACAAGCTAAATTATTTTTATAACTTTCTTACCACCTTGTTAAAAATTAAATAAGAAAATAAAAACTGAAGTTTTTTTTTAATTTTTAATTTTTCCAAAGAGGCCCGTGCTTTGTTAAAAACAAAATAAAGATGATAACAATGTCATGAAACAAACCTTATTTTTATTTTTAAAAAATATGACGTTTTTCTTATTTTTTTAAATTATTTATTTTTTAACAATGTGCTAAAGAAGTTATAATAAAATTTGAATAAATCGAAGGAAATATAAAAGCCAATACATTTTATAAGGGTAAACTTGGAAAACAAAAACTAAATTGTGTGATGCATTAATGACATTGTTTTAAGTGTAAGGAAAATGACACTTGTCATAAAGATAAGGGAGAAGGTCCAAAAGAGAATGTTAGAGAGAAAGTTGCTAGCATTCCTCATATAGTGTGGTCTAATTTACAAAGAAGAGATCAAACTCGAGCGTAAATAGACGGACAATATTAACCCACCTATGCAAAACTTGTAGCCTTTTGTGCGGATGTAATTGTCCACAACGACTTGACTCCATTTTCTTTTTCATAGTGGCTTATCAAATTGGTACTAAATCCTTATGTGTGGCACCTTAAGGCAGAGAAAATAAAGAGCTCAGTACTGTATAGAAGCTAGAGGATGGAACTCAATGCAGAGAACGAATGATTGGCATGTGTGTGGAGGCAATTGAGAAGAAGCCCACGTCATGTCTAATTTGGAAGAGGCCATATTATTATTAATAATGATGTGGCTCATCGTGTGTTTACTTGCATTGCACATGTTATGTGACTCATCGTGTGTTTGCTTGCTTGCATTGCACATGTTATGTATGTTTTATTGACGACTAAACAATTTTTCTATTTACAAAAATTATCTTAGAAGATAAACAGTTTCAAATTATAACCACATAAATAAAAGAGAATGAAACGATTGAAATTTTCGTGTCTCACATTGAAAACATATCTACGGTTGTTTTTCTAGGACAAATCCAATCCAAGTAATTAGCTGGACTGGATTGATTGATTCATTAATTTTATATAAAAGTCACAAGTGGAATAATGAAGAACAAAAATAAACATAAGCTTTATGTTTGTCCTCAACTAACGCCGGTCTGCGAGGGAATCCCAAGCTACCACACTTCTTAATCTTTCTTTCATAATTTAATTATTTGGGGTCATGCAATCATCCAACTACTCTTTCACTCGCCTACCTCCCCGCCCAAATTATTGCTCACACCCTTTTTCAAAAACATATCGTAACCATCGGATACAAAACAAGAAAAAAAAAAAAGACAACGGTTGACTTTCAAAACTAACAAAAATTTTATCTCTCTTAATATAAACATGCTATTTTTTAAGTTTCTTTATTCTATTATTCCTTGAAACTTCGGTCAAATCTCATTTTACTTTCCAAAGTTACAGTGGCCCATTTAACCCATTTTACTGTGGTTTTGTGTTATACTTTAACTCCCACCATTAATGTTATCCAAAATACTGTCAAAACTACTGACGTGACAGGGTCATTATGGTAAAAGCACACACGGCGGCCAATTGATGAGCATAGTCAGCATCTTATGTGGCAAAATGGACCCCACATGATTTTAAAATCGAAATCTAAGCAGCTCAAGGGGTCAAGTGGACCTCAATTAACAATCTGCTCTCATATTCTTTGATAAAAAGGTTTTTGAACCTAGAAAAAAAAAAAATTTACTTACCACCATTTCGAGGATTGAAGGTTCTATACTGAGAGAAAAATTTCTCCATTTTTCTTACTTTAAAGGGTGTGAAGATGAGGCACGAACCTCCACGAGAAGAAGAGCTAGTCATTGTTGCACCTCATTGCTACTGTGGGAGGCTTGCTCGGATGTAGACTTCTTGGACAAAGCCCAGCCTACTTTGGACTTTCTTTGTGCGTCCAAAGTCAGAGGTAGGTTTTGGACTTGCTATTTTATAGAAATTTGGACAATAAATTGTGAGAATATGATGGAACTTTTGTTTGAATGCAGAAGGGAAAAATGGTTGTGGGTTTTTTTGTATGGGTTGATATTGAAATGCCTCCCCATGAGAGAGCTTTGATGGCTTGGTTGCTGAGGACAATGAGAGAAGTTGAAGATCAGATTGGGCATGTGAGAGCAAGAGAGAAGAAACTGTGGATTGCTATGTTTATAGCCTCTTCATCATCCTCATCATCCTCATCCTCCTCATACATACCATCATAACCAGATTGTTCATCACTCTCATCTTCATTCTCAAATTCAGCAGTTAGGTTTCTTACAATATGTTCCATCTCTTTTCAAGCCACTGTAGTTTCATCCACATTAATAACAATTGGGTGTTCCAAGTAAATTACAATCACTCTTTCAAAGCTAGGAGACACCAAATTACACCATTCAAGTAGTTGAGCATCGCTATATATACACACTTCCTTACCATTTTGTATCCTTGTCAAAACCACTTAGTCATAGTAGCCAAGCTCTTTTGCATACTCGTATATCTCTAACAAATTTATGTAGTCCAGAAGACACCAATCCAAATAATCAACAAAACCCCCACATAAAACCACCACTCATTAAAGTTTGGGGACTTTACCATTCTACCTTTATGGTGTACTTCAAATGTGACTATCCTTTGTCATATGCATAACAGAACATAAAAAAACACACTTTAACCACTGCCTAGTCATAAATACAGTTTTAAAAGGGCAACACAATCACCAAATTACTAGTAAACATACATCAAGCACTAAAAGAACCTTTAAACAAGAAGTAAACATGAAAACATAATAGCAAGACATAGGAGACCACAACAATTTTTAATTCCAGACTTTTCAAACTAACGTCTTTGGACCCGACTCAACAAAGCAAGCATACAATAAAGAAGCTTAAACATGGACCAGACTCTATAAATCTCTCACCTTCATCGATTCCATTTCAGAAGAGAAGGGGCATTTGGGGGGGGGGGGGGGGAGTGGGGTTTCCCTCTAATTGCTACTATAGTGGAAGCTCGTTGGTCCGATGACCTCTCCCTTATGTATAGAGATACTTACGTAATTCTCTGTCTTCAATTATAGTCATTTTTTACATAGTTCTCTCTTTCTTTCAACAAAATTTTCACTTCTCTACCTGAAATAAATAAATAAATAAAGTACCCTATGAAATTTAGGTCAAATTTCAATTTACCCCTCAACCCCCCCAAAGGGGGGGGGGGGAGAGTGGGGTTTCCCTCTAATTGCTACTATAGTGGAAGCTCGTTGGTCCGATGACCTCTCCCTTATGTATAGAGATACTTACGTAATTCTCTGTCTTCAATTATAGTCATTTTGTACATAGTTCTCTCTTTCTTTCAACAAAATTTTCACTCCTCTACCTGAAATAAATAAATAAATAAAGTACCCTATGAAATTTCGGTCAAATCTCAATTTATCCCTCAACCCCCCCAAAGTTAAAGTTGCCCACTTAACCCCACCACTATTAACTATTAAAATTCACAAAAAGTACATGATAAATAAAATATGGAGGTTCCTCAAATCAGGACAAGGAAGTTGCGATGTAGATACTTATAAGTTATAACCTAACATTTCAAGTGCACCCTTTTTTTTTATTTTTAAATTTTTATTTATTTTTACAGCAAGCAATGGATTTCATTCATTGAATAGAGAAAATGATTACAAAGCCCCATTGTGTATAGAGTGACCTCATTAAAACCTTCACGGAGAAAACCACGTGGGACAAAACTCCAGAGTAGAAAAGAGTACCACACACACCCATATAGAAAATTAAAACTGAAATACAGTTAACAGAGAATTCTGCACTAGAGTATCAAGAAGCCACCCAGGAGGCGCTTCCATCCTTTCATACAACACAGAACCTCCATGAGACGACAAAGCAAAGTGAGCAAATTTGTCAGCCACTCCATTCGCTTTTCGATAATGGAGAGAAGAACTGTTGTGCACATGGTTTTTCACATGCATTTTGAGTTACAAAAATATCACACTTGTGGCATATTGATATCCCATTAAATAACAAATTCGCTCGAACTTCTTTAAAAGTGATGCATTTAGCCAAAATCTGCAATAAGGATGGAATTTTGATCACTCACAATCACTCAACACCTTGAGTGAGAAAGCATATATAGTTCGCCAGAATTCAAAGTTTAATTGTCTAAACTTTGAATATTGATAGTTGTATCTTGGAGATAGACGCCTAAAGAACTACAAAATACATATGTAAGGAGTGAATTTCTGTGTGCGAATATTGGACATTGCATATGCAAACCTCTATCATACTTGAAGTGAGTTATTTAAACTCATTCATTTACTTTGATTCTAAGAATTGAATTGTTAATTACTTTTGTTATTATAAAGTTGAGTATCTGATTTATAATTTATGTTATCATATATTCACATATTGATTGTTTCCAATAAATTTGAGAAAGTTGTTCATTATTGTCCTATATCGTTTTATCAGCGTGACTTAATTTTAAATCAGTTATTATCTTCAACGTAACTATTGAAAACGCCAAAATTTAAAAGCCCTACTTCATTCATCATGGATGACGTTTTGTCTCAAATAGTTTCAATGCTGTAACATGTTATAGATATATGTATTTTTCATGTAATGTGGGCGAAGACCAATTCAATATTCTCACTTATGGCTTTGATGGCTTCCATGATCCACTTAGTCGCATGGCCCCAACTAGACATTTTTCATGCCTAGCTACTTAATTTCTTGCCAGCTTCAAAGTGATCGTACGTAAGATAGAAATAGATTTCACATGTTGGTGATGCGAATGTTTGATGGGCAAAGCAGCCACGCCAAACTCAGAAGACACACACGTGCCAGCCGGCTCTCTAAACTCTAAAAACTAGAAGGCTTAAGGTTGGTTGAGGAGGGTGCTTCCACTGAGGCATTGGTCAAGCACGTGATTCTCAGCTACCCTCTTCTCTCTTCAGGCCTCTTTTCCTTCTTTTCCTCCTCATTATATAAATACAACCATTTGTCTCAGCCTTTTGTCACACCCTCCCTCGCTCTCTCTCTCTCCACTGCGTCTGCAACAATTATACAACCTCTCTCTCTCTCTCTCTCTCTCTCTGTGATATATCTTTTGTTTGAGTTGATCAGTTGAAAATGGTGACCGTGGAGGAAGTTCGCAAGGCTCAAAGGGCTGAGGGTCCTGCCACTGTGTTGGCCATTGGGACAGCAACTCCTCCCAATTGTGTTGATCAGGCCACCTACCCTGACTACTACTTTCGTATCACCAACAGTGAGCACAAAGCTGAGCTTAAAGAAAAATTCCAGCGCATGTGTAAGTAGTACTTGTTTTCTACTCTTTTTTCTTTCTCTTCTGATCTACATTCATTATTCTTTTTCTTGTTTTTATTTCATCAGAATTTTTTATAAAAAATTTGGATCATGTTTGTTCTGTGTCACCCCAAAAATAAAAATAAAACACACAAATTTGGGTAGATTTCAGCAAATTGGACACCATTTTATATACACACTTTGTTTTTCACTATTTCAAAGATGTTTGATAATTTTTCCCTTAATTTGTCATTTATGCATGAACATGATGTGATTTCATATTTGTGGGGTTTGAATTCAATAAATTGGTTTTTTTGTTTTTTGTTTTGGGTGCAATAAATAGAACATGGAATTTGAGGTGGGTTAGGTCACTTGGGTTGGAGGAGAACATTAAATATTTACAAGGTCCGCCAAATGGAGAAATGTCTCTCTGTCTCTCTGTCTCTCTCCTCATTGAGGGTTGGGGTTGGGGTTGGGGTTCAATTTCAAAAACTCCATCGCTGTGCCAAAAACAGTAAAAAGTTTGCGTATTGCCTTGCCACTGGATTTGATTTTCAACACTTAATAATTCTTCAGCACTTGTGATTGTGAGGTAACTTTTCTGTTTATGCTTTTTTCAGGTGACAAATCTATGATCAAGAAGCGTTACATGTACTTGACTGAAGAAATTCTAAAAGAGAACCCAACTATGTGTGAGTACATGGCACCTTCCCTTGATGCCAGGCAGGACATGGTGGTTGTTGAAATTCCAAAACTCGGCAAAGAAGCTGCCACCAAGGCCATTAAGGAATGGGGCCAGCCCAAGTCCAAAATTACCCATTTGGTCTTTTGTACCACCAGTGGTGTGGACATGCCTGGAGCTGACTATCAGCTCACTAAGCTCTTGGGCCTCCGCCCGTCCGTCAAGCGCCTCATGATGTACCAACAAGGGTGTTTTGCCGGCGGCACGGTGCTCAGGTTGGCCAAGGACTTGGCCGAGAACAACAAGGGTGCTCGTGTTCTCGTTGTGTGCTCGGAGATCACTGCAGTCACCTTCCGTGGGCCCAGTGACACCCACCTTGACAGTTTAGTGGGCCAGGCCTTATTCGGTGATGGTGCAGCAGCTATTATTGTGGGTGCGGACCCAATTCCCGAGATCGAGAAGCCCTTATTTGAAGTGGTCTCAGCAGCCCAAACCATCCTTCCCGACAGCGATGGAGCCATCGACGGGCATCTCCGTGAAGTTGGGCTTACATTTCATCTGCTCAAGGATGTTCCCGGGCTTATTTCGAAGAACATCGAGAAGAGTCTGAACGAGGCCTTCCAACCTTTGGGTATCTCTGATTGGAACTCACTATTCTGGATTGCACACCCAGGTGGCCCAGCAATTCTAGACCAAGTAGAGTCCAAATTGGGCCTAAAGCCTGAAAAATTAGAGGCCACAAGACACATACTATCCGAGTACGGAAACATGTCCAGTGCCTGTGTGCTGTTTATTTTGGATGAGGTAAGGAAGAGGGCTGCCGAGAAAGGACTGAAAACCACAGGAGATGGACTGGATTGGGGTGTGCTGTTTGGGTTTGGGCCTGGGCTCACTGTTGAGACCGTGGTGCTTCACAGCGTGGGCTTGAATGCTTGAATGCTTGAAGGATGAAGGAATGAAGGAAGAGGAAGCTGCATCTGTCAGACTCGGCGTTGATTTGTCTGCTCTTGTTCCTAGATGTAGTTTTGGTGTGTATTGGGTTTGTTTATTTTGAAGCTTGCGTGGGGCATGTGTCATGGGGTGAACCTTGTTGCTGCAATGGCTATGGCCTGTGTTTACTTTCACGTTGTTTATTACATTTATGAAGACAGGGGAGGGGGTCTTCAATGTTCCATTTCAAATCATAATATACTTGCTTACCTACTATTCCATAATTATATCTCATATGTTTGTACCAAGAGATATGTCCAGAGCTTCAAAAGTTATGAAAATTCTGCTCATAATGTCAAAATCGACTGGTCACTTGCTTCCAGGAACCTTTCCTTCAAAACCGACTAGTTGATTTTTCTTTCTTTCTTTCCAGATTGCTCATTTGAAGGTTTTTGTCTTTTCCGATCAGTTGAATATTTTGAAAATCTTCAACACCATGCAATTTGCATGGAACCCAGAACTTGCAAATTAGGGTGAAATCAAGATGGTGTCCTCTCGAGGCGGCCGCCCAAATCTTATAAATTTCTCTAATAATTGTACAACAATAATTAATGGGGTCACACTCAATCATTTTGGGTAAATATCTTACACATGTGCACATCAACGGATCGTCACACCCCCAATTAACGTTCAATACGGAACCTCTCACAACAATAAACTAGCCTTCAAAGAGCTGAGTATAAACCATCTCCGCCTCTTGAAGAAAGTAACTGCTCCTTGACCCAAGAAATCATACTTTTCTCTCCATATAGTTAAGCTAACTTAGGCATTATTAGAAGCTCTTTGACTCACACCGAGTGTGTTTAAAGACTGAAGATTGTTTTTTATCTTATGGCATGTTTACTAATCCATAACTAGATTAGGAGGAATTGAATTGAGAAGGAGTCGAATTGAGGAGAATTAGATTCCGGATTCCTTTTAAAGTTGTTTACTAAACCATATGGATTGCAGAGAGTTAGATTTTGAATTCCTATTGAAGTTGTTTACTAAACCATATGGAATTGGGGTAGGAGTTGTACTAATTACTAAAATATCCTCGTTGTTGGGTTAAAGTAGATGGCAAATTTAAATTTTTTAAAATTGTGTGAGGATATAATGGGTAAAAATAAAAAATAAAAAATCCTAAAGGGTTAGTTCTCCATGAATTAGAATACCACATTCTACCCAAGAATTGAATTTCTCAAAAAATTAGGAATTCAATTCCTAATTTTATGTGAGCCCCACGTATTTTTTAGTGAAGTAAACGCAGGAATCTTTCAAAGTGGAATTCAATTCTTGATTAGTAAACAAACCATTAGTTTCATAGTGCAAAAGTCTTTTCAGAGAACGTAGGAATTCATTCCTCACAACTGTTATTTTTGAAATTGTATTTGACCCTTAACTTTTTAAAATTAAAAAAAAATTAAACTAAAAAGTTGAAAAACTCCTCTCGTTTCTAGACCACGTCTTGAAATTGTCCGTTTGATATCCCATGTGTGCCACTGAACTGGTTGTTCTAGGCACATAAGATAGAGAAGACCCTGTAGCTGCTGCAACAAGAATTGACACCCAATTGAAGAATCAACATCCAATCCAATTACAATTGGATTTGCCATATTATCATCCAGTCCAATCCGATCCATTTATAATAAATAAACTCTCTGTAAATTTGCATATATAATTCTTGCAACATAGCTAACAACGAAAACCACAATTTGAGGCAGAAATATCCAAGTTGACTACAAAGCTGCTGGAGAAACGAGTGAGGGGAAAGTTGGATGGTTGTGGGAAGGCCATGTGTAATCTATTGTAACTTAGCTTTAGAACCAATAGAAACATGCCAAGTGGCAAAAAAACAATTGAGTTGATTTTTTTTAAAAATTCAAATTTATGTGTGATAGAGATTCGAACATGAGCCTTTTTCACTGGACTAGACCCTATTGGCGAATTGATTCGGTTTTAATTGGTTTTCAATACCCAAAATCAACATTCAATCCAATTAAATGGGATTTCTGCAATAGGCATCCAATGAATGCAATCCAAAATTCATTTGGATGGGTTTGAATTGGATTTTGTATTTTACCGTTGAAAAACCCTATTGAATTCTTCTGTAACAGAAAAATAAACCTGAGATTTGGAACTTTATAACATTATTAAATAATGATAAATGAACATTTAATGAAATTTTATTTTATTACTAAAAGTGGACGAAAATAATAGGACGAAATGGGGAAGCAGGTTCCCTCCTAGTTCGTGGTCACATGCTGCCTTCCTGTTTTGGACCCTCATCTCATCAGCCTCTCTCTTGTTCCGACCTTTATCATTTCCGGGACTTGGCCATCTTTCTTTCTTATCTATGTTTGTTTATCTTTTACATAATAAGAGGTCAAATTGAAAAAACAATTAAAATGAAAATGATGCCTCTCCTCCAGCTCTCCTCTTGTTTTTGTTCCTCATACAACAAAACATCTCGGTCTCAGACCTCCCTCCCAATTCCTACTTTTCCCATTTCCTGTTTACTTTTGTGAGGTAAACTCTTTTCACTCCCTTTCTCCAAAATGGGGTTTTCTTTCTGTACATCACTTTGATTCCTCCTTCGTTATTCCTTTTCCATACAAACAGTTTCTTTGCTTTGCTTGGGTGGTGGGGTTTTGTTGCTTTCTTGTATTCCTTTTCTGATTTTTTTTCCCTTTTACTTTTCTTGTTCTCCCCAGATTCTTGCTCTCTCTCTCTCTCTCTCTCTCTCTCTCTCTTTTATTCTTCTTAATAACTTGTGGAAATATAATAGCATTTTGTTTCACTCACCCACATGCATGTTCTTGGGTTTGTCTGATCTGGATTGGATCACAAGGATAGCTTAGCTTCTTCTTTTTTCTTTTAACTTGCAGAGAAGATAGTGAGAGAGAGAGAGAGTTTTGTGGTGGGGTTTAGTGCCTGAGTCTCTTTTGGTGCAATCTTGGTCTCTTTGGGGGGTCACAGAAGAACCAAAAAGAAGCAGAAGACGGTGAGATTTCTTGGACTCTTTGATCTTCGCCCTGGGCCCACCCCATGTTCTTTTCTTGGGTCTCTGGTATGAGTGTAAACGGCCTCTTTCTGTTTTCCTGTGCCATCTCTGTGTAATTTGATTTGGGTCTGATTCGATTCTTCGAAACATTATTACGAATTTGTCAATTTCTTGGCCAATTATGAACTGGGTCTGTTTCATTTGTTGAATTTACTACTCAGAATAATCAATTCGTTTATGGGTTCTGATTATACTATATGGCCTTTTTGAGTTCTAATTTCGGGCTGTGTTTGAAGGGATAGTGATCATCCACCTTATCTTCTTGTGTTCCGGTATTGGATCATTGATTGGGTTTTTGGTTGTGTATATATAGTTTGGGTTGGTGTTATATTCTCCTGAGGCATGGCTGGAATTGATGTTTTGAAGTATGCTCATAGCCCTGTGCACAAGGCCATAGTCATGAGGGATTATGCCAGTCTCAGGAGGATTCTTGCTGGTCTCCCCCGGCTTTGTAACCCTGCTGAGATTCGAACTGAATCAGCTTCATTAGCTGAGGAGGAGAAGGCTGATGCCATTGCTGCTGTGATTGATAGGCGAGATGTCCCGAATCGCGAGACCCCTCTTCACTTGGCTGTAAAACTTGGTGACCAGACAGCTACTGAAATGCTTATGGTTGCTGGAGCGGATTGGAGCTTGCAGAATGAACATGGATGGAGTGCACTCCAAGAAGCAATTTGCAATAGAGAAGAAGCAATTTCCATGATTATAGTTAGGCACTACCAGCCACTGGCTTGGGCAAAATGGTGCAGAAGATTGCCTCGTTTAATTGGAACTATGCGGAGGATGAGGGACTTCTACATGGAAATTACATTCCACTTTGAGAGTTCTGTTATTCCTTTCATTTCGAGAATTGCCCCATCAGATACTTACAAGATCTGGAAAAGGGGTGCAAATTTGAGGGCAGATATGACATTGGCTGGTTTTGATGGTTTCAGAATTCAGCGTTCTGATCAGAGTGTTCTTTTCCTTGGTGATGGGTCTGAAGATGGTAAGGTGCCTCCCGGGTCACTTTGCATGATCTCACACAAGGATAAGGAGGTGATGAATGCTTTGGATGGTGCTGGTTCTCAAGCAACTGAAGAGGAAGTTCGGCAAGAGGTGGTTGCAATGTCTCAGACTAATATATTCAGGCCTGGGATTGATGTGACTCAGGCAGTTCTCTTACCTCAGTTGACTTGGAGGCGGCAGGAGAAAACAGAATTGGTTGGTTCATGGAGGGCCAAGGTATATGATATGCATAATGTGGTTGTCAGTATCAAATCTAGGAGGGTCCCGGGGGCTATGACAGATGACGAGTTTTTTTCAACTTGCAACGAAAATGAAACAGAAAGTGAGGAACTCAATGATATATTGACAGAGGATGAGAGGAGGCAACTTGAAATTGCACTTAAACTGGATTCGTCCGAATTGTCGAACGAGAATAGTGACGGGATGATTGAGCATCGTCATAGTTGTTATGAGCATAGGGAGATTCCTATTGAAGATGTAAGTAATGGTAGGAATGGAGAGAATAATAAGCAGGAAAAAAAAGGATGGTTTGGTGGATGGAGGAAAAGAGATAATAAAAATGAAGAGCAGAAAAAGCTTATACCCCCAAGAAGTTCTCTCTGTGTAGACGAGAAGGTGAGCGATCTGCTAGGGGATTCTCCTTCAAGAAATCAAAGCAGACCTGGAAGAAGTAATGTGGACGTCGTTATGAGGGGGGATGATCACCGGAAAGGAAGGGATATGAAGGCATCTTCCTCTACGAGTTCTGATATCAGAAATCGTCACAAGGATGCAAGCAAGGAGAACGAGTATAAGAAAGGGTTAAGGCCTATTCTCTGGCTTTCCCCAAACTTTCCTCTACAAACAGAGGAACTGTTGCCATTGCTTGATATTTTGGCAAACAAGGTTAAGGCAATCCGTCGTTTGAGGGAGCTGCTTACGACCAAACTTCCAATGGGAACATTTCCTGTCAAGGTATGCCTCCCTCTGTTTATCACTTTGTTACCCTGTTCTGGTTTGTGGGTTATGCTATTTCCATGTATGTTTTTTTTATTTTTGCTTTTCCTATTTATTCTAACTTGTTTAAAGCACTCTTTTTTTTTTTTTTTTCCTGTGCCTGCCTGATTCTGTTGTGTCATAAGAGTAGGATGATGTACCCTCTATTAAAGGACTGTTTAGTTTTTTAGGGGTTTTGGTTTCGAGTCTTTGGCACTGTGAAAATGTTGGCATATGGGGACTCATACTAGGTCATATAAAAAAAATTAGTCATCTGTATGTTGTCCAAGAAATTGGAATCTTACCGTCTGATTGCCATCCAACCTTTGCCACACGAAAATCCTAGGTAATTTTTGTACTAATGTTTACTTGAGTCTTCAATTGTTGCTTTCATGAATGATTTGCTGCTTTCGTTATTTATTGATATTTTGCTTTTGAATTTGGTGTACACTTGAGGACTTGAGCGGTAGAAGGATCTACAATGTTAAGTTATCAATAAAATGATATCACAATTGTCTTCCCTAGAGTTTCGTATTTGAGCAAATAGCCCATGTAAAGGGTAGGTGATTTCTTTTCCTTGTGCCTCCCTCATAGTAATAATTAGAGATTAGACTGTAGAACTTATAATTGAGTGATATGTTGCATAACGGGGTAAGCCCCTTGCGAACAGTTTGAACAGTACAGGAATCCTGTTCCAAGTTTTGCAGCTAATGACCAAAAAATGTTCTGGATTACTCAGCTAGCATAGTAGACTATTGAGCACTGACATTTACTAATATGTGTGGCTTCACACGAAGTCTGTCTGGTTTCTGCCCTTTGATATTTTATTCTCCTGTCTTCAATTTGAGGTTATAGGGTTCACTGAACAACTGGGGTTGATGGGACTAAGCCCTTATAAATAGTTAGAACTTTAGATCAAACCTGTTCCAAGTTTTCCAGGTAATGATAAAAGCTTGAACTGGACTCTACTCATTTAGCATAGTTGATTATGGAGCACTGGGATTTAAAATACTTTGTGTGGATCCACGTGAAGTCTTTCTGGTTTCTGCCATTGAGCTTTGATTTTCTACTTCCTTCCATTTTAGGATTTACAGTTTTTACTTAGTTCCAGGATAAATTATCCCTTGGCTTTGACTTTTGACTTCTCTTGAAATAGAGGCTCTTTCATCTCATGTAAAGTATTCTTTGGTTGGTTCTTTTTATTCAATTTCCTCCTAAACACTAGTTTTATGTCCCCCCCACAGTTCAATTCACAGACATATAAGCTTGAACGTGAATCTGTTTATGCGTGTATTGTTGCTGAGCTGACAGCACATGTAAGGATATACAAGAGTCCGTCGCTAACAGAATAAGTCAACTTGAATGCTCTCAAATAATTAATCGCACCAATAACAGACTAAATCAACTTATAGGTGCTCAAAAAGTTGTCTTTGCCAGGCTTGTCTGCCACAAAAGAAAGTTACAAGGTCATCTCTAATAGTTCTAATATCGCGCAATGCTAACATTGTTTAGTAAACGTTGATGTTGTTTTGTTTAGACATGAGTATTTTACTCTGAATATAATTATTGACAGATAATTTACGAGTTCTTGAACCCTATATTTTTTGTATAATGGCTTCTTTTGCTATTTGTCCATTCAGCTTTACGACTTATAGAGTAATATTTGCACCTGAGAAAAGATTGCTTTTGTAGTTGAATTCCTAATCTTGAAGAGGTGAAATTGTACGACTTTGTCTTAATTTGGTGGAACTAGCTTCATGACCTAATGAAAAGAAAATGCAAGATAGTTAATAGGTAACTATATTTGATTAACTAAAAATAAGTAAATGTTTTTTTTAATTCCAAATTTGTCAATGTTGTATAACATGTAATGAGAGAAGAAATAAATTAACAACCAAATGCCTATCAAATTTTGATACTTATTATTTGCCAAAATTTTGTTTCATTTCTTTTAGGATACTCTCAACATGTATTTATACTTAAAATGTTAATCACGATAATCCCTCATCTAGAATAGTACCATAACTGTAATTGAAAACGTTGTGAGGGTCTGTGAGACACGCATTATGACTGATGTTTGATTCAAGGATCCCTGTGTCTAGGTTATAATAAGTTACTACTCCATCCTTAACATTCCAACAAAGATTGTTATCAGTTATGACTAATATTGCATATATAAATGAATTATTGGTGCATCATGCCTTTGTATTTTATTTTTCAATAATAAGAATATCTGCGTATCTTTATTATGTTATATCTGTATTCGAAACTGGGTTCTTTTTTACGAACACATGCACCTGTCAGTGATTGAACCTTGGGTTTCACCCTCCACCGTGCAAGTGGCAACTAGTTGAAAGGCCATTGGCCATGCCCACACATTTGAAATCATTAAAATGGATTTTAGTATCTCAAATCTGGAGAATGTTATGCGGGGAAAATTAGGAATGACTATTGCCTCTTCATAAGGCTTTTCTACTCTTACTTTTGAGGTTGGCTTATTTGAAATTTTAAGGCAAGCATTATTGGCACTGTATTGTGGCTTCTTACCTATTCACATATTGTTTTTCTTTTTCCTTTCTGTTAACATTTGGATTTTCATCCAACAACTTTTAGCATGCTATGTGTCTTATTAGACTACTTAACCTTACGTACTTGAACACTCACATATTTGTATGTATTATGTAGACTACCAAGCTTCAGTGTCTATTATTGCTATTGATAAGCCATTGCACATCACTTTATCTTATTTTAGTCTTGTATGTGATGGAAATTTGTGATTTGTTGTGATGGAAGAAAGATATTTATTGCAATTTTTTTCAGCATATGGTAGAAGGATGGGAAGGCCATGTCAGCCAGTTCCGTATTAAACTTTTTGTACTTGTATTTACTTTTGGATGAGAATCTAGAAATTTTGTTGCACAACTTGTTAAGACATGGTGATTGTTTGGTGGGACTTCCTCTTGCTTTGCGGTTATTGATGTTGATATTTAGTGATTTCATCTAACTGTTTATTTTTGTCTTGAAATCTCTCTTGAATCTATCTTCTGAGTACTCTCTCTGTGTTCAAATCTAGGTTGCTATCCCTGTGGTTCCTACTATCAGAGTAATTGTCACTTTCACAAAGCTTGAAGAATTACCACCCACGGATGAATTCGCAACACCCCCATCGAGCCCCCCTGTTGCAGGCACAGAGAGCCCAGCTGCAATGCAATCCTCAAGTTCATCTTGGTTTCAGTGGATAAGAGCTCCTTACAACCGCCCTAGCTCGTCTGCTACTGGTTCTAGTAGTAGGATTGAAACCATCCAAGACCCATTTGCAATTCCCCCAGAATATACATGGGTTACAGTTGAGGCAAAGAAAAAGAAAATGCAGGAGAAGAACAAATCAAAGAAAGGGAAAAGTCACCACAAATGAGGTGAGGCGTGGGGAGAGACTTAAGACCCAAATGTAAAGAGGATTTAGCTCAACAAAGGAACTCAGCAAGATACCAGATAGAGAATAGTATTTCATTAATCGGTGATTTCGTGATACTACTGTAAGGAGAAAAAAGACTGATATTAGAGAAGGCTTTGGTATAGAGAAGTGAATCGCCCTTTTTTTGAAGGGAAAATCTACTGAATCATTGTGGGGGTTGGGAACAAATTTAGGAAAATATTGTGATTCTTGCGACATTTGGTGGATGTTTACACACCAGTTTGATTACTTAATTCATTTCATTTGCATAGATATGGGGGTTCAACTTCACTCACAACATACTCAACAGGCTGCTGTTGGAATATTTTTTTTTTTCCTCGTTTAATTTATCTGCAGCTTTTGCCTTTTGGTTTCTCAACTTTATACTCTTTGTTAATTAATCTCACACTAATTTAAGCCTAAAGAAGACAAGAATTTCTTGTACAAATATGTTGAGGCTGCCTTTGTTTCTCTCTCTTACCCAAATGGTATATTTTTTATTATTTGGAGGTGCGAAGTGGTCATAGAAAAGAGTAAAAGTAAGAAAAATGTAAATTCATTCTAATGTAACAATCCAAATCCAAAAGCATTTAAGTAACATCGAATGTAACCATCAAAGAAAGGCGGGATCAGGATGTTCAGCTTTAGGCGCGCACTTGACCGTACATGCAGTGCAGCATCAACTATTGCCATTCTGATGCCAATCCAAAGAAATAGGTGTTTTGGAAGTTTTGTCATCATCATCATCAACATCAACATATAATAACTGAGTCTGAGTGGGAGGAGAAGAACCATGGTTACTATTAGAGGGTGAGAGCTGAGGAGGGAGAGAGAGAAAAGAAGCTTTAATATTTGCTTTCACTACAACTAAAATTATTACCACAACAAGTTTCCTCATACTTACTCAAAGCAAGCAAACTCTCTCTTTAGTTTCCTCTAATCATTTTGTTACTATGAAATTTCATATTTCGTTTTATAAGGCCCGAGTTTTTTTTTTCTTTTTAATGATAAAAATGGATAAGATTTATCTCACAATGGAAGAAAAAGTATTCTCATGACCAAATATTCTTTGCTAGAGAATATCCTTTTATTATTTTTATTTCGAGATTAAGAATATTCTCAATATTTTATACAAGTATAGCTATATAAAGCAAAAGCCAGAGAATGTTAAAACATTCAAAATATCAGAAAATGTCCTTTGTTAATGCAAACATTAAGAATTAAAATTATTAATTAAATGAGGTTAATATGGTAAATTTACATTTTTTTCATATTAAAAAATTTATAAAAAAAATTCAGATAATAGGTCCTACTTTTATAGAACATAACTACCCATATTATCTTTTCTTAATCCTAAAAATAAAAGAAAAAAGAAAAAAGAAAAAAGAAGTGGCTAGTATATATAAAGCAAAAGCCAGAGAATGTTAAAACATTCAAAATACCAGAAAATGCCTTTGGTTAATATAATATGGCAAATTCACACTTTTTCATATTAAAAAAATTAAAATTAAAAGAAAAATCAGATAATGGATCCTATTTTTATGGAACACAACTACCCATTATCCTTTTTAATTCTAAATTAAATTAAAATTTTTTTAAAAAAAAACCTCTCACAAGTGCGGAAGCGCGTGCGAAGAGGCTAGTGCATAATAAGGCAGCTTTTCGAAACAATGCATGGGCATCAATTATGACCAAAAAAAGAATGGGCAGCATTATATTCACTAGTTTCCTCATAGTTTAAAAAAAAAAAAAAAAAAAACATGACAACACATTCATGTTTTCTTGTGGGAGCTTATAACTCCCGTAGTAAAAGAGTCAAGGCAAGAATTCATCACGACAACACCTCACGTTTTCTCGTGCGAGCTTAAAACTCCCGTAGTAAAATAGTCAAGGCAAGAATTCATCTCTACCCCTCCTCCTTCTGTGAAGGGCAATTTCTGCCTTTCGTTCTCCTTTACATTCATGGTCAGTCACCTAGCTAGATAAGTCATGGTCACTTTCAATACGTATGTTGAATTCCAACAAAACAGCTTAGGCGAAAAATCCAAATTAAAAAAAAAAGTGGGATTTTATATCATTGGAGACTTCTATATCAAATGTCATGACCTTCATATATCGCCGGCTTCCATCCGCATCTCTCCCAAAAATTCAAGCACTTGTTTTCAAAATAATTTTCATCTTTTCCTTGCGGTGTTTGTTTGCTATCGATCTGTTGCCCATATTTTTAGTGTTGAAGAGAATTCACCACCCAATTGGAGTTGTATTCCCAAACAAATCGACTCACTGACAGCGCCTCATGTTGTCGTTGGGGCTCTAAGCAAATTAATGACTATAATTTAGAATCTAATGATTGAATGTTTAAAAAGAAATCCGCCTGCAAGTACAGTTAAAACAATCAAGTGAGACCTAACTGCGAAATCATAAAACATAAACGATAAGTGTACCATGAAAACAAATTAGAGAAAGAAGGCACTTGCATGGTCTTAGTCAAATGGCTATATATATATATATATATATATATTATGAGCAAAACTAAGGGAAGAAGGATGATGTACTAGTGACTAGCAGTACAGGTTTACTAATTACTAGTTAAATATCACCTTAAAGTGGAAGATTAAGAATGAGAAGCGAGGCATCGTACCTTAATTAAGTTGGACATCCTCCTCATTGAATTGTACAAACACAAGAGTTCCTTACTCCCTCAAGGTCCCCATCTTCCCACACGCTAATTAGCATACATTATGAAAGAGTGTTAGAATTGCATTGAAATTGGTGAGTATCTAATTAACAGGCATAATCCAAACTGTTTGAGATGAAAATGTGGTTATATGAATTAATAAATTCCTAGTCTAGTAGTGACATAGGGTTTTCTTGGTAAATTACCTAGAGGAAAGAGATGATAGTAGGAAAGTAAGTAGGTGGGGGCTTAAATTTAAGTATTTACCTTGGCTCAAACTCTTGAACATGGGCAATATCTTTGCCATGAGCAATATCAGGCCAACTAACTTTCCTCTTTTCTGCCCTGAGTTGATGATTTTCCTCTACAGTTGTTGTTTTCTTGAGATTACTCTTGAGATTAGGGGCTTCAATTTTGTGAGGTCCACTAGACCCACAGCTCTTACTGTTGCTCTTATCATCATCATCATCACTTGTAGTAGCAGTGCCTTGTGTTTGATTATGATTAAGATCATGATTATGATTATGATCTTTCTTTAATGGTGGACGCTGCTTCTTGGTATAAATATTGTTGCGGTTGTGGCTGCTTCTGTTGCTCTCTTCACATTTGTAGTTAGAGCTTCTTGATGGTACATAGCAAGAGCACACTAAAGCAGTGCACCTGCCCTGCGCCGACGCCGCCAGGAGTACAATTAACCAACAAGGTTAACTCTTCTACTTATGTTGTTGTATGTTGTCGCTATGACTGTTTCATACATCAAACCACGAGACCAGTCTTGGAGCTATCTATGTATGAGGGATGTGAATGAATTGGTCAGGCAGATCAAACAAATGAGTTTTTGAAGAAACAGGAGAGAGAGAGTGAGAGAATGCAGGGGAGGGGCTTTTCCTTAATGATTATTGCTTGCTTTAATTTGCACATAAAGAGAGTGAGAGTGAAAGTGGGAAGGAGGGCCTCTCTTAGAGGTGGGGTTTCTAGGTTTTGAAAAGATGGTTGGGAGCAATAATCATATGCTCATGCCTCACTCCACTCCACTCCACTCCACTAAGGCCTAATGCTCATGCTTCCCTTTGCTTTTGCCTCGGCGCTTATAACTTGTGAGGTGAAATGGGTGAAACCAAAAGGATATATAGAGGATATAGTGCTCTTTATCTTTTGACTGTTTATATATATACGTATAGGAGGTCCATTGCATTCATTGCTTTTAAAAGTAACAGAGTCTAAGAGGAGCATCTAATCTTCTCTTTCCCATGTTTTCCCTTTCTTTTTGTACTTTTCGCGGCACGGGGCTTGAATGAATTGGGTGGAGGGTGACAATTCTTTTCTGGATGTAAAGGAATGCCAAGGGAATAATATATATGATGCTCTTTCTGTTGTGTTTGTATTTAAAATTTTAAAACATTAGGTGTCTCAGAAGGTAAAATCATCTAGATGATCTCTTAAAAGGACAATACCAGAATTGAAATGGCTTTTCCCCCTCCTTTTTATCAGTGCATTGGTATATATTCTAATGCAAGAAATCTGTACTGAAGGAATTTGGAAGCTTATAACATGGCATCTTTCAATTTGATCTTGATATGTGTACATTATGGCATAAAGGACCTTTATCACCAACATAAACAGTGCATTGTTTACCGGAAGAAGACATTTCGTTTAACATCACAATTTTGCCTTCCATTGAAAAGGCCTAGTCTAGTAACTCCCCATCACTGAAATAAGAAATTTATTCCGTTCTTGTAATGGGGATAGTACTATTTGCTATTCCCGGCCAATAACACAATGACATTGAAAATTTTCCCCCCGACACGGAATAAATTTACTTGTACGCTTTTACCGTAAGTAGTGTGCCCATCTCGGAGATTGATGCGATCAATATCTTGAAGGGCATGTAGCTAGTGTACATGTTGGCATCTTGCTGCCTTCCAAGTTCAAACAGAGTGAATAGCCAGCAGTGTCTATGAAGTAGGAGCCCATATTAGGTAGCTAATATTTCAGATCTAATGACAATTGAACTCCCCAATTAAAAAACTTGCTTTAAAAAAAATCTTGAATTGATTTCATTCAACTTTTACCTTTTTCTTTTCAACTATCAAATAAAAAACATAGCCCTTGGCTTCTGGAAAGGAACCAGACTTTCAGTTTGCGTTCGTTTCTTTAAAAAAATATTATATACAACAATGGGGGTTGCTTGGCAACTGTTGAGCATAAGAAATGCACCTAAGAGGCTAAGACAAGGTTAGATTAGACATTTGACTAGTGTATGATACTTCTCAATATATGCACGATTGAGGGGGTTCAAGTAGGTAGGTACAAAAAGTTTGTTACCAAATTGTATCTCGAATCACACGTGCTAATACCCGTGAAGATAATCGACTGAGCACTTCAGGGAGCACTTTGGAAGAGATGCTGGGCAAAACTGGAAGAAGCTCTTGGATAACCTGAGACACATTAAAACCCTGTAGATGTCCCCCACAACCGCATAAACACAGCAGATGACAAAAATTAGTATCTTGAAGGAACATCATACGCCACAAGCTTTCAAGAATTTTAAAATCACAAGTCTCAGCATAAAGCTTGTAAGTACCTGATTTGATGTTTGTGATAGGGAACTTCCTGCAGTCAGGAACTCGAGTATTGTTTGGACATTGTTCAATATAACTCTATCCTCCTGTGTGATTGTTGGTAGAAGTCCTGCTGGCTTGAATAGCCCAAAAGCAGGAACCATGCTGAAAACTGGGGTAGCATTACCAAAACCAAGAATTGCCATAACACGAACCAATTGTTCCCTTGTAACTGCATCAATGCCCTTAACAATCTGCTTCGCATGTAAAAGACACTAGTTAAAACATTTAGCATGCTTTAAAACATTCTATGCCAACTGAATTCTGATTCCAAGCCATGCACAAGGCTCACTAGATATGCACACTTAGAAAGCTTTTAACTCCAAAAGGAAAATAAGTGCAGCTAGACAGAATAGGAAAGCCCCATATCTTTTAGGGCAGGAAGACAAACAAATGAGGCAAACGAAAAGAGAAACAACTCTGCAATCAATTTCCAACTAGTGACAATAGCCTTTGCACTTGAAGGATAGGAAGCTAATTAAATGATATTTCATTAATTCTATAACTTCTAGAAGTACCTCATCCAGAAGAAATTCTCTGAAAAAGTTCCCTTTGTCAGACAGTAAAAATGCTAAAGCCGCCCTTGTTTGTACTGGTGGCCCATTTGACAGAAACCCAGGGAAGGCATTCTCTGTTTGACCTTGCAGAATACCAAGTTCTGCCATATCACCACTCAATTCCTCTCCACCTCCACTTTTAGCAGCTGTTATGAAAGTTTCAAAGGCTTGCATGACATCAATAAATCTCTCCGCATCAAAAACTCCAGATTTCCCATATATTGTGTAACGTAAAGCACTCCTTAGCCTTGGGGATTCATCAGTCAGGAGCCTCTGACAGTGAAATGAAAAGTAAGAAACAGGGAATTTCTAATCAGACAAAGACGGAGCATTTCATGAGCAAAACACAAAAGAGATAAGAAACGCATGTTGCAGCTAAAGCGTGTAACCATTTAGGATTTCTTTCTACAAATTTGACTAAAGAATAACTGGTTCATTACCGTTAAAGAAACACAACCTTGACATACCTACTAACCTGTTATGGGAATCATTCCCATTCCAGGTGATTCCATGTTTACTTGTACTGACTGAGGGAATTAAAAGTCGTGGTGATTTGGGAATGGGAATGGGTCCATCAGGAACCAACTTCACCCAAATTACCCTAACATTTCTTGATAATACTAAAAACACCCTTAAAGAACCTACGTCCCTAGACACTTAAATGGGAACGACTATTTCGGATTCATTCTCATTCTGATTCCATGTGTGTGAAAATGCCATCAGCAACTATCTCAAAGTAGCAGAAGACATTGTAGTGTCCTTTTTTTTTTTTTTTTTCTCTCTTCAATCCACAGGACAATGTAGTTGGTACAATGAGAAATTTTTTAATCATTAAAATCATCTCATAAATTTTTGAAAATACTGAAACCTTGAGGATAAAAGAAACACAACTAGTAAGTTCAGGTATCCCATAATTTTTGCTTATGTACGTATTCATTTATTTTACCAGTTACAAGTCAATCACCAAATTTCGTAGACAATATTCCACTAACCTTCTTAGGTTGACGATGTCAGCAATTTTGATCACATCGTCCAACTAACATTCACTTATTGCATAGGCTCGTATTCAAATATGGAAGGGATAATTAAATGAATTACGAACCAAAAAAGATTTACACCAGCATTAGCAGATTTAATACCCATGTGATACTAAAGTTAATGTATAAAAAGAATCAGATACATGAAAGAATATGGATACCTGGGCAATATACGGATAGGCCTCGTCCACAATGGCAAAATCGGGATTTCCTACTAAAGCTATGCCTTCCAGGACCCCAATTGCCCTAATTATAAGAGCAAAATAAGGGGGTATCCTAAATGGATAGTCAAATGTGATTTGAGCCAAATCTGATGCCAACTCCTGGAAGTTGATATTTTTTGCTCCTCCACCTTCAAGAGCCTGATCAAAAACCTTGGCCAGAACAGGCAAAATAGGTTCTAGATTAACCCCCTCTGAAATAAATTCAAGTTTAACAAAGTCTTTGACTATGGCTCCATAATCACGATGAATAAGGTGAGCAATTGCCTCAATCATTCCATACTTCTGATCATCACTTAATTTAGTAACAAGACCTATTACCAAAAAAGTGAAATTTAGAGAAGGTGATTTGTGCTCGACAACAAGAAGAAATTATAAACACTCAGTTTAACATTTTTTTGGAGTACTCAAGCTAGGACAATGTCAAGGAGGCAAAACGGGTTATCCTTAGAGTTATGCTCAAAAGGCACAAAAATGCGTGAGACTGCCAGTACATTTGGAGTGCTATGTCTAATATCAAGATACGTAACCAACCACTCATGATGAACTGAAGAAAAAGCATACCTAATAGCAATCACTGTCACAAATTGCAAGGCTTTGCTAAAGAAACATATGCTCATGTTAGGTCTGGAAGCTACATTTTCGGGAGAAATATAGGCACGGAGGATATTTCTGAATCTATCTTTTCAGATTTTGTTAAGATTGTCCCATGTCTATTTTCCTGCTAGTTCATGACGTCAATTTGAAGACTTAATGAACCTGACTTGAGAATTTCACTCGACATGCTTTAACTTTTCTCATGTCATTGTCTTTAAATGAATAGGTCCAAGTTTCAAAATTCATCTTAATAGGATACCCACATTAAGGTTAACAGTAGTAGTGTTTGGTGTACTTTGACTTAAGAGTGTATCTGACTATTATTTAAGTTAGATGAAATCCTGATAACCTGGAGGTGAGGAAACTCCACTGAATGGAAGAAACGTGGTGTATTATCTTTTATTGTATTTAATGTTTTTTCTATTTAGTGATAGGTGACATAAGTATATTCTTTAATCTTTTTTGTTGTTTTGTTGTTTTTTTGCACTTTTAAAAGTTAAACATAGTGCACAGAAGCATATGAAACCAATTTTCACAAAATTATGTTTCTAAACAAGTGGAAACATGACCTTTCAGCAAGTACTGTAATGAGTAGAATATTACCAAAATCAAGTATGGCAAGCTTCCCATCTGGAGTACGAATCATATTCCCAGGATGAGGATCAGCATGAAAAAATCCAGTATCAAGCAACTGCAGAAAGATGACAAGTTAAAAACCGTGGTTTGCAGTCATTAAAGGCACTAAGTATCCTTGAAATTCAATTGGCCCAAACAAGAAAGAGTAGACTTTGCATTTACATACGCAAAACTAATCACAAAAGTGGAAAAGAGATCACCAGAAAAGCAACACCTATCTCTAAAATTTAATATGCCTTCAGGAATTACAACAGCACCAAGTCTACTAATAGTACTTTACCTGCTTCAGGTAGCATATGACTCCAACATTAACTAGTTCTCCAACATCACTTTCAGTACTCTGTGATAACTTCTCTCCATCTACCCATCCTGTAGTAAGAACCTTTCTTGAAGTATATTTCTGGTAGGTTTTAGGTACAACTACCTGGAAAACATGAATCATAATCAGTATTACATATGCTCTCATGTTAATTTCTGTTTGGAAACGTGCTGAGATCACAGTTAATGTCTAATCACATCCGGGAAAGTATCTCAAACATTTGTCACAATTTAAAGGGTTCTACAGCCAGCTATTTCCAGTTTTAGTCAAGATCAAGTGCACAAATATACAGAGACTACAATTCCACCCTTCAAGGGAGAAAGTCGTACTACTTATCTAGACCAGATAGCATTTAAAATTAAGTGTTAAGTTTGATTTTAAGATTAGAATAAAGATTGTGTGTTAATTGTGTGAGTGCATGTGTTGGGAGGGAGGAGGTGGGGTTGGGGTTTGAATCAAACAAGAACTTCTACAGATATACCAAAAGTGATGTTAGAACTTGTTGCACTCACCTGTGGAAGGTCTTTCCTCATCATTTCAGCAAAGAGTGTTCCATTTTCACCCTCATTAACATAATCCAGCTCTTCAAAAAATCGAGCTGCCCATTCATCAACTAATCCAACTACATCTATAGAGATCTGGAAAGATAAGGGAAGGGTGAGAGGAAAAGGAGAGAGGGAAGGGGAAGAAATCACTTATCCATGATATTCATCCCTTAGAAAGCAAGTTAGGAAGTCTAAAAAAGAAGCAACAACTCCACGTGTCTAGAGATGTACCTGAGGAAACTTCCGGAGAACCAAACCCAAGTTTCGTATGACAAACAAATCAACAGTTACTGTTTCAAGAACAAAAGGCCTCTGCACTTTAACAGCCACAATATCTCCATTTTCTCTCAGCCGTCCCTTATATACTTGCCCAAGAGATGCTGCCACAGATTTTCCACAAGAAGATAAATTCTATAAGAGCACAGAACTTCAGAAGCTACACGTTGTTGATAAAAAGACTGGAGAAAAAAGCTTCTTGTTTAAATATTTATCATGATTCTTACCAGCAGCAATTGGAGAAGAAGAAAGCTCAGAGTAGATGTTAGGCCATGGCTGACCAAGCTCCTCCTCAATCAGAGCCATAGCTATATCATCTGGAAATGAAGGAACCTTCACATATCATCAAATGGACATATCAGCTATGACAAAGATAACATGAACTGTATATATAATGAAATTGCCATCCTAGTCTACCTTTATGTATAATGTGCATCATTACTCAAATCCCTCACGCACAAATATCTAGGAGCTGTTTTCAAACATAAAAGAGTTTACACAGCCATATCAAAGAGTTTCTGCCGCATCAAGCTGATATATTAAAGTTTGGGAGTGCTGTTAAAGTAATAAATAACAAAAGTTTTAGAAAGTTTTTTCAGAATTCAGTAAGATGAACCTAATCAGAGTGTATGTAGTGCATAGTTGGTGTGGCTCTTTTAACCTGCCTTAGATCATAAAATGATAAATTGATGATATTGATGCAGAATGCATATTATTAGTTTTCCTAATTCTACTTGGATTAGTTTTCCTATCTCTTATTAGTCAATTTGTTTTCCTAATTCTTAAAGATTCCTTCTTGTTAAAAGGATCTCTTATTAGTTAATTTGCTTTCCTATTTCTTAAAGATTCCTTCTTGTTAAAAGGATCTCTTATTAGTTAATTTGCTTTCCTATTTCTGTTTACTTATCCTTTTCCTAGATTAAAAAGGGTTTTGCCTCTATAAATAGAGTTGTTTGTAATCTTTTAAGGCAGACTTGATTAATGATAAATTTCCTTACTTTAAACTCTCTGATTCCTTCCCTTTCCCTTCGTCTCTTCGATCTCTAATTCTTCTCCTCGATCCCTTATTTCTTCTCTGTTCTATTGCTCAAGCGTTTACTCTAAACTTACGGGCTGTTTACTCTAAACCTACGGGCTGTTCTACATCAGATATCCTTGTAAACACAGAAATTTTCAACTATATTTGAAGACAGCAGAGGTTATACGTAGGTTGCATAAAACAGATTTTTTATTCATACAAGAAGAAGAAGAAGAAGAAGAAGAAGAAGAAGAGCCAGAGCATGCAGTGTTGTCACCTTCAAACAGAGTCTTGCAATATGCCAAATTCATGGAAAACTTAATACATTGTGCAATGGAAAAGCATTAAGAGATTGAATCAAATCATAACTATACTATGTTTACTTCTTAACAAATGATAAATCTAAGAACAATTATCCAACACTAAATTCTGTGATATTTACGACAGGTGGTGCCTTCACATACAAAGAAGTTAGATAAGGCTCCATTTGGATTGAGGTATTTGAAAGAAAGGATTTGAATTTGACAATAAAGCTAAATTTGCTATTTAAAAAAAAACTAGAAAAATTTAGATTAAATGTATTTGAAATGACTAGATACAATACATTTGGAATGGATTTGAAATGACTATATGCAAGGAGTCATTTGAAATCCATTTGTTTTCTTCATTTCATTCTTATTCAAATATTGGCATACATGGATTGTAGTCGTCAAATCTTACAATTTAACTTTATAATGTCACTTAAATCCTTAAATTAGGAATCCTTCCATCCAAATGGACCCTAAAGGATGTAGAAGGGGCATGGCGAAGTCATAAGGACTGAATTTAACAGCTTCATATGAATGAGACTAAGACCTAGGTTTTTCAACAACAATACACACCATATTTTCACATGCTATGAAAGCATACTTAAAGTATTACTATTAGATGAATGTTTCTTTCAAATTTAGGTCAAGAAGTTTCGTTTCAAAGAAAATCACAATGATTCTATGATCCAGAAAGCTTCAAATGCAAGGAATCTTAATCTCCTGCTCTGACCTCATAACACAGGAGAATAAAGCAGGGCCTAATATAATTGAAAAAGTTTCAATGTATGTTTTATCTCTAACAACTAAAGAACCAAGTTATCACCCTCTTGTTCTTAGAGTTTTAGCTTCTATTCTATCATTTATATGCCCTAAATATTATATTTCATCTAATAATTATCCTCACTGACACAGATCTCACATGACATTCTCTTAAACATTACACCGAATGTATCACATGCCACATAGGCATACAAAGGCTGACTCTACTATGTTAACATTGTACTTGTCACAAGGGTATTCATGGTATAAATGAATATATTTTGTGGATTAAATGATGTTGTGCATCATATCCACCACACCTAGCCACCTCGCCCTTCTCTCTCTTTCTCCCCCTTCCTCTCCTTCCCTCCCTCCCCATTTTCAAAAGGGCTTATACAGGTATTGCACAGAAACTTTGTAATATGTAACAATGACAACTCCTATTATTCAAGAGGTATAAGAACCAATGACTTTACCTTATCACAAAGCTTTTGTAGTTCAGTCATTGCAGCTGGTGATAGTACATCTGGTCGAATGCTCAATGCTTGCCCAAGTTTGATATATGCAGGACCCAAAGAGGTTACAATTTCTCTTAATTCAATGGCTCTAGCAACCTCATTCTGATTAAGAGAAAGTGATAAATCATTAGGAAAAAAAATCATGAGTGCATTTGAAGATTGAACATGCACCACAACAGTCCAAATTTCAACCTCAACACGCATGTTTCAAAGGAACAAGACCAACTACAATTTTACACAAGGAACCAAAAAGGCGAGGAAACAACACACTTCATTTGTGGAAACATTTTGTTGATAGGAAGAACATAGAGGCATTGTGCCTCTTATACACTGTTACATCTATTTTGAAGGATAAAGGAAAACCATTTGAGCAGGAAAGTGAGCAAGAAAGTCCAACAAATTAGAAATTAAGAAAGAAAAGGTACCACTTCTACAGACTAATAATTTCCCAATCAGTGTATGTTCTTAAATTGTTTAACTCTCTCAAATGATCGTAGGCAAGTACCAATATCTCAAAAGTGGGGCCAAAAAGACTCACCTCCTTGACCGTCTTGTTTATAATATCCCACACGAGATGCGAGAGAAAACCCCCAGCAACAGAGAGTAATTGGGTTATACGTGTCAAAACAGCACGTGGCCGTTTTCCCCAATAAGCAGAGATACTATCAGGATCATATACCAAGGGCAAAAATTCACTGCTTTCGTCTACCTATGGATGCAAAAAAAATTACATAGCATAAAAAACCAACATGTACCAGTACATCAGCTATACCAAGTTCGAAAATAGAATGCTTTGGTTTTTTATGGCTTCAATTGGAAAGAGCATTAAGGAACACAAAAGTGATATACATCCATTCGTAGTAAGCTGTTGTCACTTAATTTTTACTGGAAGGATGCTACTCCAAATGAATTGCATCTTATTATCTCATTTATTTACACAATGGCATCTACAATAAAAGTTTACTAACCCCTTCAAAGACTTCAAAATGTTAACACACATTAAGAACCGGTTTTTATATTCCATTTTACCAGTGCTTGACACTCATGTAGTTCCAAACTCATCCACCCAAGAGAGAAAGTAAGACTTGGCTGCAGAACTTCTCAGATTATTAGTTATCAAATAGAAATTAACAATTTTTTATTACTATTTAACCCATTACCCCCGTTTGGTTCATGGAACGGATTTGAGGGGAAATCACTTCCCATGTCATTTCCCAAGGGATGGGAAACGGAGATTCCTTTCCCATGTTTGGTAATCTTGGGAAAGTAATCAAGAAATACAACTTTATTTCCTTTCACATGTTTGGTTTGTGTAGGAATGTAAAACAAAGTTTGTTTAATTTTTCAATTATACCCATATGAAATCAAATAAAAAAAGAATGCATTTAATGCTATATTGTAATTCTAAATTGTTAATGGGGATAATATGTTCATGAAAAATGTGTATTTAATGCTGGCTCATTTTCCCAAACTTTCTCTTGAGAAGGAAAACAAAACCCAAGTGGGGAGGAGGGCTTCACTTTCCCCCCTACTTTCCCATGTGCAAGGCAACGATTTCCCATGTCTGGACTTACCAAACATGGGAAAGCATTTGATTTCCCTTCCCCAATTGTTGCATTCTTCTTACAACTTTTTCACCACCACTTCTAGAATATGATGTTTTTTAGTAAAAAGGACACCAAGGCTTAGTATTTATAATATACCTCAACAAGGCGAAGCTCAACATCATCTTCAGCGAACTGTGAATCCTTTAAATTTTGTCCCCGGAGACCTCTCATGAGTATTGCCAAGTCTTCGTTTTCCTCCATCTGGGCCCTCACTCTTTTTATTTCCTTTGAAACATCTCCAATTCTCTGCCATTTTCCAAAACCAACCATCTATGAGTAAAAGAACAAAATGGCATCAAGCAATCTATCAAAAATGAAATCAGCAACCTCCCAATTCGTCAGTTAAGCCTCTAAACCTTAGCGCTGGTAGTAGACAAAGGTTGTAGTTTCTAGATTCAAACATAACCATCACCAATCTAAAATGACTTCCAAGCAGTAACAGTAACACCAATGATTGACTTTCACAAACAGCTATTTGAATGCAACAAAAAACCAATTCAAGCAAGGAAAAAAAATCAGAGTGACAAAAGACCAAAGACAAAGATTTTATTAAATATCCAGTTCACCGTGGAAACTCCATTGATAGGTTTTGATGTCGGAGACCTCGAGGAGCCATTGACGGTGTTAGGCAAAGGAGATTTCGGTTTTGATCCGTTAAAAACAACTCCATTGACTGGCGGAGTCTGCGAGGAGGCATTGGTGGTGCTTGGCGGCCCGGAGGGAGCGGGTTTGGGCTCAGTGGCAACCGCCAAAACGCGGTTAATTCGTTTGGGAAACCGAATTCTAGCGTTGGAGAAGGAATGTTTGGAAATGGAGATGCGACGAAGGGGTTCGCAGATTCCGCTGCAGACGAGCTGTGGCGCTGCGTCCATCTAGCGGAGCCGTAAGACCCCTGGCTTTACCCTTTTTTCTTTAGAGAGAGAAACTGAGAGAGAGAGAGAGAGAGAGAGAGAGAGAGAGAGAGAGACTGTGGAGCTGAGCAGAAATCAACACATGGTTATGGTTGGGAGGGAGGGACTAATTTCTACTGGCCGTTGGAGGAAGACGTGGCACGATCCCAAGCAAGGGAAGCTGTGCCAGTTAGTGTGATCAACTCTGAGTTTCTTTTGACGTGGAATTTTCTTGTCGCTTGAAATTATTTGGGACATTTTGAAAAAGGTTAAAAGAGACAGAAATATTTTTAAAAGAAGCTAAAATGAACAAAAATACCTTTATTATTTTTGCATTTCCTCAAGAATCTTTTGCATTTGCATGTCTTTGGTTTGAAAGTTGAGGAGTTTTTTTTGTCTTTTTTAGAAAAATTTTGGCTTTTTCCAAAAGTGAAAGTATTTTTATGTCTAAAACCTAAATTTACTAAATTATTTTTAGGCTATTGATATGCTCTACTTGTGCTTTGTTCATCATCTCATTTTCACCTGTAAACTTTCAACCGACTCAATTTCCCTTATATATATTTCATGTCTCATCCTACCTTATTCCGTTAATTTTTTTCAAAAAAATCATTAAGTTGATGATATGGTATGAACATTTTAGTAATTTTATCTAATAAATGATAAAGCAACACCTCTTTCAGTATATCTTCCACCAGAAAAAATCTTTCTTTTTCCATCGTAAATAGTAAAACTCAAACAAGCAAGCAGAACTTTAAAATCTACCTATGAAATTAGTTGCCACCACAGAGGCACCAGGGTCGAGGCGAAGAGAATTAAATGTTCATGATTTCCATAATACAAATATGTGTGCGAGCAAGGCAAAGTTAACGTTGTGAGGATGTGAAAGTAAAAATGCCCCACATTAGAAGTTGAGAAATCTAGCAAGGGCTTATAAGGAGTTGGAGAAGTAAGAAATAGTACCAAAGGTTGAATGAAAAACAAGGGACCAGCAGATTCAGCAGGCCAATGACGATCATGGGCTTGAATGGAAGAAATGAAGTTGAGAGCCCTTCTCAGTGTACTTGTCACTGCTTCCTCTGTTATCTCCTCTGTTTCCTTCACCTTCACAGCCCTTGGAGCTGGAATTCGTCGAGAGAGAGAAATTTAATTTCACATCAAAGATAACATTAAAAAGATTACATAAATTACAAATGAAAAACATACCTGCATTCTGATCAAAAGATCAGCACTTTGTTTGACTTGAAACCGGTTTTTCTTAAACTCGTCACCAAGTCTTTCGACTTGTGCTCGCTCTTCTGGTGTTCCGGCATCAGGATCAAACTCCCAATGTTGTCGACCAATGTGATTATTTACGGTGGACAACCGGGGTCCTCCCTCGGCTATCTTCAGCTTCCACATATTATTATTTAGTCCTTAATTATATGCACCAAATTAAATGATGATCAGAATCTGTTCCTAAGTAGATACATATTAATAGTAATATTTAGCACATAAAAATGGAACCGCTGTTTTCGAAATGAATCAATGAAGGACAAGCACTAGCTAGTACAATTTCAAGACAAGCCAATTGGAAGAAGGCCATGCATATGCTTATTCACTGCCGTCTGCACGCGGAGCAAGCGCTACTGCAGGCTAGCTAAGCTAGAAAATAAGAATAAGTAAACTCATTTTCATTCATAATAATAAGAAATTAATACTTGAATATTTCAACTAAGCAGAACAACCAGGGTTAATTATCACAAATTAGATACACATAAAAATGGAACCGCTATTTTCGAAATGAATCAATGAAGGACAAGCCATAGCTAGTACAGTTTCAAGGCAAGCCAATTGGAAGAAGGCCATGCATATGCTTATTCACTGCGGTCTGCATGCATCGGAGCATCCGAAACAAACATATATATACCTAGATTTCGGCCAATTCTTTATATGTTGGACTCAAAATAACAATAAGGTATTACAATCGCCAACACTCAAGTTAATGCAAACCTCACTTGTCAATGCTAGTTAGTTAGGTTGAGAATTTCAAATTTTCAAACTGCTTTTATGATGTGAACTTGCGTGTTACATACAATACAACGACGAAGTTAGAATTTTTAAATTGATCGACCAAAATTTAAAACTCTACTGTAAATAGCTTCATCATCTTAAAAGAGTGAATAAGAGTAACGCGAGAAAGGAATACAGGGAATGGCTTAGGTAAGGGGCCAACAACCTCTTCTTGCCCTACCTTTTAATAAAGCTCTGTGTTTGGATTTTGCATCCCTCCCTACCCTATATCATAATTCCTCCCAAAGTTCCAACCACCACATTGTCCCAAAGGACCGATATTTAATACCTTTCCGAAACAACCGATTTTTTTCGTCATTAAACAACCGATATTTAATACCTTACTCCCAAGTCCCAACCACCACATGATCCGAAAGCACCGAGAAATCCAAATATCACATTCCAAGTTCCAACCAAAGAAAAACATAATCCAATCCAAACAAGGCCAAGAAGAAATAGAATTTTGCTTTCCTGACTTCTCGTAAGCATTTGGGTTCTGGGCTATTATTGGGCCGGCCCTGCTCAGCACTTGAACGCTTATTTTAATTTGGACCAAGGAAAGATGATATGAGAATGAGTTACCAGTTGTCATTTCACTTAAACGACTTCGTTCCCCAGCCCATCAGCCCAGGCGTTAACCACCTACGTGGCTTTCGCTACCTAGTTGGGTTTTCGAGCGTTACTTAACCCCGAGTCGTTTTAACTCCATTTATTAAAAAATCAGTCAATTTAGTCATTGAAGAAAAACAAAAAGCTAATTTCAACCATGCCATTAGATTTTATCACATTCAATCTACTTTTTTGTCTAAAAAGTCACGTGTCCTTCATGCAACTTACTATTTAAACTAAAATATTCAAAACACAATAATAATAATAATAATAATAATCTAAAAATTTTTAAAAACGAAAAATCTCAACCCATCTACATTACCGCTTTCCTTAATGTATGAATTCCTCCCTCATCTTCCTTTACTTTCCTTTTCCCCGGATTGTAAACTTCATCTTTAGTTGCTCTGTTTGCGCATTTTGAGTTTGAGTAAAGGGTGTGAAGCCCATTTGATTAGTCTTAACTGTTGTGCATACCTTTACCTTGTGCATGCTGGAAGTTGGGTTTGTTCTGGTGCTTGTTTGCAGGTACTGTAAATGGGGAATTGTTCCAATTACATGAGAGACTTTGTCGAAATTTAGGCAGAAGTCGAAGTCCCTCTGAAGTTAAATTAGGGCTAAAAGGACTTTTTGGTAAGTGGGTTTAGCATCGATTAGATACCGAATGGGAATCAGGGTTCGTCACGAATTTCGAGAGAAGCAGGGTAAAGTAATTGAACGTAATTAAATCGAAATAGGTCAACTATACAACATAGGGAACAAATCTGCTAATTAATATTAACAATTGATGGCAACAAATTGCAATTTGTTTGGAAGGTCGAGTGCTGGCATTAGTTGAACCTGTTTAACCTATGGAATGATTATGAAATAGAAAACGTGGACAACTAATTAGTTGAAGCAACCATGACATAAAATAACATTTCTTTTTATTGTTTTCTTTATAATACAACAGTAATTGACCCCAAAAAAGAAAAGAATTACAAGTACAGCAGGGATCAAATATCCCATATGGGTATGGCTCCACGCAAAAGATTTTATAAAAAAGTCCAAAAAAAAATCCCATATGGGTCTCGTGTACGCCTGGTGATGCAAGCTAGAGCAACCTCTCTCAGTCGCCGACCACGACACGAAAATGAAACCCTTAGCTTGTTGTACAAATCTCTCACCTCTATGTTTGTACAAACTTGCAAGTCGTTTAGCTTTACCTACCTCTGCTTTTAAGTATTAGTTTCACACAAATAAAGTCTGGTCAAATTATATATGCTTGCTTCACCTCTTCACCTCACTCACCTAAGTAGGAGGAGAAGAAAAAGTTCAGTCAATTATGTACTGTTTGACGTCGGACGTTTCAATTCCCTAACTTGAGCATTTGACTGACGTGTGGTTGTTAGTTTTAGACTTTGGCCAACTGTGGCCATGGATACTACGTACGTAAATTGTATATGAAAACAACCAAAATTCTGTACCGTGAAGTTAGTTAGCGTACATGATGATCTTCTAAAACTTATTAGGAATGAGTTTGGAATGATTTGAATTCCTGTTTTTTTCTTAGTTTACTAATACACGGGTCTTATTCTTAACTTCCCATATGTTTACTGATGCATAAGAATTCTAATTCCGTGATTCTTCCATCTAAGTTTCATGATTTATGGCTTCCTCCATTCCTAGTAAGTAAACATTATCAATTGGACCATGTAGTAATTCATATGTCGTGGACCTAGGGGAAATGTTGATATGCAATTTTTCATGTTTGGCATGAATCTGGCCATTGTATCATTTTAAGTTTGTGTCTATGCATATATACATACCTATTGACTTCCATTCGGTTTCTATTCATATATGTCAAGAATTGTCACATTTTAATCAAAACTTCATCTTTTCAAAATGTAAAGAAAATGAAAGATAGAAACATTGGATGAGAAAATGGCTTGTCTGGTTCTATTTGGTTTCCTCTGTTTTGCTAATGAAGTTTCAAAAGAAAGAATCTGCAGAATATACTTTGTATGGAGTTCTCCAACTCCAATCCGTGTGCGCTTTCACATCAATCCAATCCCACATCACATATCTTAGCAAGCATTTTCCTTCAAGATGTATATGTTTTAAATTAAATAATAAGAAAACATATTTATTTTGTATTTAAAACCATACATCAATAAGGCTAGTATACTTATTTGATTCCTTAAATCGTCCACTACTTAATACTTAATTAATTATATAAATATAAATATATATATATATATATATATATATATATTAGTGTGACAATCACAAGGGTTTCTTTCATTTTTGTTTGGTTAGTGCTTCCACAGATTGGCATTTGCTTTTTCAAAGTAAGCCTGCCTGCCTGCCTCTCATAATCTGTCAGCTAATAAGACAAAAAAATAAATAAATCTGTCAACTAATATATAAAAATGTGAAAAAGAAGAACAAGTCAACATTTGCATGATTGAGTTAAAATATCATGATCAGTATCTTTGAAACTAATTTCGGTTTTTCGTTTAATTATATTAAGAAGAGTGAAATATTGACTGTTGTATTGAGTTAAAACTTGATTAACAATGAAACATATGGGGCTCACTTCTCACTCACAGAATCAGTCAGGCATAGGGTGCTGCTGACTATCATATTTGATTGAGAAATGGAATCCTCCGCCGGTCATTCTCGACCAATATCATCTGACTTTACTCTCTGTATAGATAGTCATAAATCGCATAGTCTAAATTACTCTAAATTATATTAATTTACGGAGAATGAGACTCAAACTTAAATGCAAAAAGACGAACTCACTGTCCTAATCAATTGACTTAACCCACATGTACACTACTTGAATTTTTATTACTGTTTTCTGCTACATTATTTTGTTTATGTTAAAACTACATCGTCTTGGGTTTGTATTTATCATTCCAATTCAAATTCTAACCCCAAAACACTTAACCATAGACTCAAAAGAATCAAAATAATGGTCGTTTGATATTGAAATAAGTTGTTGTAATTGTCATGTTAAAAATAAATAAAAACTCCCACTTTGAAGTGCCGAAGTCGAACATCTACTGGGGAACATTTAACCATAAGGATCCGCTTTCTTGTATTGAAAAAATTATTTCATGTGTTTTTTCAATAAACAAGTGTCGGTTGAACTCAAAATCTCCTTCAATGAATATTAAAAATTCCTTTAATAAACATATAAGATAAAGCCAAATAAGTCGGTTGGGTGGGTAAGGTAGGTATGCAGGGGACAGACAAAGTTCTTTGCAGTCATTTTGGCTTTTTTAATGATGAAAATCCATATATGCACGTAGGGCATTGCAGCGTACATATGTACTTGTAATCTTCCTAAGAAGGAAGGTAATAATGTACCAATAGTAGACAAGGACCACTTATAAATTTACATGCATACTGCATTTAAAGAAAAAATTACATGCATTTCCCCATGTTCAAGTGACTTGTATAATTTATTTTCCATTTTTTTTAATAAAAGAAATAAACAAGACTGAAAACGATGATAGCATGACATTAAACTTACTATAAAAATCAATAACATCATCAGCGGAAATAAAAAAATTTCAAGAGTTGATGTTAGTATGCTATTATTCTTTGTGGCTCCACTGACATTGTAGTTGAATGATTTAACTTGTCTTTCTCTTACGAAATTTCGACAGTATGAGAGAAACCGTCATAACAGATCTCGAATGTAATTAAGTAATGCATGCACAACCCCTTCGGCATCTCTTTTTAAAAAATTATAGTCATTCATTAAAAGATCAAAAATTAACATGAAACCTAATAATTCAGCAAAAATGATATATGATTAATTAGAGATGAAGGGCATTATTAGAAACAATGAAAAAAAGAAGATGAGGGCAAAGCATAGGTTTCTTAAATGGTGATTTTAATCTATTATATATTGCTGTAGGATATGATATTTTAGCATGCAATGCAAGTAGCCCACCATATTAGAATAATGGAACCTGGACTCAGCCACCAGGGTAGACCATTAAAATGTATCACTTTCTGTCAAATTTACTATAATGTCCTAGCTTGTGACCTTGTCATCATTTTCCTTATATATTTTGTCTATAAGCTCCAAGGTTTGACAAGTGGTTTGTTGATTCGCATACCACCCACCGCGATTTCGTCCTCATCGTCGTCTCTGCAAGATTCATAGTATTACCAACATTTGTGAGACACTGCAAGTTTGATATGTACAGAACAAAAAAATTATATTGTTTTTTTTTTAAATTATAAATAAAATCCTTATTATTCAAATTTTCATAGGACCAAAGAAATAACTTGAATTTAATAACTTATATATATATATTTTGCTTTTATCCAAAAAATTTATTCCTTCATCGAAACAAAAATGACACCCTGGAACGGATGCATGTAGTGGGCTGTATGGGCATACGGAATTTTTTTTTAACTTTTAAATATCATGTAGGCTTGACAAAAAACAAGGAAAAAAACCACGTAATCAAATAGCCAATTGAAACAATAATTAGTGATTTAAGTCTTTCAAGTCTCGAAGGGTGCAACTTAAATAGTTTTATTTTGTTTTTGCATTACATGTTTATTTATTGTTGTTTTTTCTTATTCGTTTATATCTTATATACTAAATGCATTTTGAGGGGTACGGTTCATTACGTACCCCGACTAGGTATATCATCTTTTGATGAAATTCACTGATGATCGAAGAAACTCTGGCATAGGTATCCCAACTAAGAGTGCAAACTCAAAACAAAAAAAGATAAAGATAAAGCTAAAGCTAAAAAAAACTAAGCCATAACAATACAAATAAAACTCTCACAAAGTAGAGGTGTAAAGCTTTCACAAAGAAGAAGTGAAAAACTCTCACAAAAGAAGAGGTGAAAACAACACAAAAAACCAAAAAAGTCTCTGCGACTTATTCCTAAACCCTAATGAGTTGTATTCGTCTTCCTCCAAAACCCCCTTGACTTCTCCCAAACCCTAAGCTCGTCTCCTCTTCATTCCTTGCTTTTCCCATCCCACCAAGCACCTTCCTCTCATATTTTTATGTTTTTGTTGATATGGTTATTGCAAAACAATATTAACATGTAAAGAATTTGTAATTCATGCGGTTAATATCATTTATTTTTGCACCGAAATTTTTTGTTCAATTCCTCCCTCCCATTATATAGAAAAAACAATGTTAATATAAAATAAGCGTGTATATATTTAGTCAGTTAAAAAGAACAGAATATACACGTACTAGAAAAGATAATAAATATGTAGAACACCACAACACAACGAGTGGACGTTGTCGCATTAGAAGAAGAGAAAAATCCCCGCATACTCCCTTTTGACTTGTTCACTAAGATTGAAATAAATAAAAATTCAAAGATGAGGTAAGAGAATTTGGTGAACATGAAAATTTAGATGATGCTATTGCGACCATAGTTACATGAATATAAACCCTTAATCTGGGAGATTAAAGTTTAGCTATCAAGATTTAGGATGAAACTTTTGTAATGATCTCTTAATAATAATATTAATCCTATTCTTTTTCTTTTTTATCGCTATGCATATTTTAAAGGGTTTCTCAAAAATACCGTCTGCAAAAGTTGGTGGAGAAGTGTCGCGACTGGCGACATGGACGGAGTGCAGTCTGTAAACAATTGTCTTATGTAAATACATACATACAGTCTACAGATACAGCAACAGGTATTAGGAAGGAAGAAGTCAGGAGGCAACCAATATCTCGTTCAATTATTTTCTTAATGTTTCATATTCTGCTGCTTTGTTTGACCTGGTAACACGACTTACATGAGTGTTAAATATAAGGCATTTTCATCCTTTTTCCGAGTACCTTCCCTCAAATGCAATCATTAATTAATCCCATAACACGAAACTCTGATTGAAAGAAAAATGGTTTTTATTTTGGTCAGAGAAAGAAAGATAGTTTACAAGTACTTATTTAATAGTCGACCCAGAAAAATGACTAATTATTAGTCTACATATGTATGTATACAGATCCACACACCCAAAATCAAAGAGCGTGGCTGCACTTTCATCATAAATTTAAAAAGAAAAAGTAGCCAACGGGTCTAACTTAATGGAAAAATATCTTGACTCCTAGTAAATTAAAATTTTCAAATTTAAAACTGTATGACATTTCGATTCTTTGCATCTATGAGAAAACCCCTCTTATGTAGTTTAAACTATGAATTGTACTGAAAAAGCCTGTAATATTTGAACCCGATGCTCCCAAACAATGAAACAACAAAGCCTGTAATATTTACATTGATTCTCCTAATTGTTTTGTGTAAAAAATGAAACAACAAGTTGGCATATTAAATTTGTAAATTTTGATTGGACACGCCTTGGATGTGCAATTGGGATTTGGGAATGGACTCGTTGGCACATGAAAAATAAAAAGAAATAATAATAATGGCCAGTGTGACTTCACATTCATGCTGCCTAGCTCACCCAAACAAAATTCAACAAAAGTGAGAGCGAGCTTAATTTGACTTTGATATTGCCACCCTCTTCTCCCAAAAGTCACCCAACCCCAAAAAGGGAAGGCCTCCACTCACACATGACAAACAAAGCGCCTATAAAAACGACTCATATCAGATCCACTTCCTTCAAACCATTCAAACAGACTCAAAGGCACGTTCCTCACTCATCCCCCACAAAACACAAAGCTCCTTTCTCACTCTTCATCAAACACTGATCACAACAGTTTAATCAATCATGGAGCATTTCTATCTCACCCTCCTCTTGGGTTTTGTCTCCTTCATCTCTTTTTCTTTCTTTGCTCTCTTCTACCGCCACAGAGCTCAGTTCACCGGAAACAACCTCCCGCCTGGCAAAGTTGGCTACCCTGTGATTGGTGAGAGCTATGAGTTCTTGGCCTCAGGATGGAAAGGCCACCCTGAGAAGTTCATCTTTGACCGCATGACCAAGTACTCATCTGACGTCTTCAAGACCTCCATCTTCGGCGAGAAGGCTGCCATCTTCTGTGGCGCTGCCTGCAACAAGTTCTTGTTCTCCAATGAAAACAAGCTTGTCACCGCATGGTGGCCTAGCTCTGTCAACAAGGTCTTCCCTTCTTCCCAAGAGACTTCCGCCAAAGAGGAGGCCAAGAAGATGAGAAAGATGCTCCCCAACTTCATGAAGCCCGAGGCTCTCCAACGATACATCGGGATCATGGACACTGTTGCCCAGAGGCACTTTGCTGATGGCTGGGAAAACAGGAAGGAAGTTGAAGTCTTCCCCCTTGCCAAGAAGTAAATATTTTATTTAACAATATGACATGTTACTTTTTGTTTTTTTTTTTCTTTCTAAATTAGCAATTTAGATCACTGATAGATATTAACCGAGAATATAGATTAACAATGTGATTAAAATCACATAACATGTAAAGAATAAATGATTATAGTATTAGTAAGTAATAGAGCGGGTCTACATTGATTTTAATTACTGTATGTGTAATTGATGATGTGCGTTTCAACAGCTACACCTTTTGGCTTGCTGCACGGTTGTTTGTTAGCCTTGAGGACGCAACGGAGATAGCAAGGCTAGGCGATCCATTCGCCCTGTTGGCGTCCGGGATCATATCGATGCCTCTGGACTTCCCCGGAACTCCGTTCTACAAAGCCATCAAGGCGTCCAACTTCATCAGAGAGGAGCTGACAAAGATCATCAAGCAGAGGAAGGTTGATCTGGCTGAGGGCAAGGCGTCCCCAACACAAGACATATTGTCACATATGTTGTTGTTGTGCGATGAGCATGGAACTCACATGAAGGATCACGATATTGCCGATAAGATTTTGGGGTTGTTGATTGGTGGGCATGACACGGCCAGCGCTACCTGCACTTTCATTGTCAAGTATCTTGCTGAGCTTCCTCACATTTACGATGAGGTCTACAAGGGTACGTATCATATATGTCAATCATTTTCTTTCATTAATTTCCAATTACTTCTTTCCATATAGTAATTAAAAGTCGAAATAATTTATGATGCTCTTTCTATCAAATCTTAAACCTTTGCAGATCTAAGCTTTCATTTTTCCTATGGTCAATTAATGAAGTGGGAACTGCTCTCTCTCTCTCTCTCTCTCTCTCTCTCTCTCTCTCTCACACACACACACACACACTAATAGTCGACCAATAGATATTTCGATGTGAGTCAATTAATTAATCACCTTTGGCCGCCTTGGATAAACATAAACATGAACATAAACCAAACCCATCACCGTATATATAATATATTCTATTTCTTGTAAGTTGTAGCCTTCCTTGGGTCGGCAAAAGAGATTTTTATATAAATAGTCAAATAAGATCAGCTGCCTACCTGCTTCTCTTGCAATTACATATTTAACCTTTTTCAATTTGGGGGTTTATTTAAATTCATTAATTATTAACTAACAATGTTATGTAATTAATTTGAAATGATTAACAGAGCAAATGGAGATCCTGAGTTGCAAAGCCCCAGGGGAGTTGTTGAACTGGGATGACCTACAGAAGATGAAATACTCATGGAACGTAGCCCAAGAAGTGCTGAGATTGGCACCACCTCTTCAAGGAGCGTTCAGGGAAGCCTTGGCTGACTTTGTGTTCAATGGTTTCACCATTCCAAAGGGCTGGAAGGTACGCATTCTATCATATCGTATTTTAACTTAATTGTTTGTATTAATAATGTTTAGTGGACTTAATTAATAAATAATTAATGACATGAACATGATGGTTGGTGCAGTTATATTGGAGTGCAAACTCAACACACAAGAACGCAGATTACTTCCCGGAACCATTTAAATTCGACCCAACAAGATTCGAAGGAAATGGGCCAGCACCCTACACCTTTGTGCCCTTTGGAGGAGGCCCCAGGATGTGCCCAGGCAAAGAGTATGCCCGCCTGGAAATTCTAGTGTTCATGCACAACTTGGTCAAGAGGTTCAAGTGGGAGAAGATTCTTCCCGATGAGAAGATCGTCGTTGACCCTCTCCCCATGCCGGCCAAGGGCCTCCCCGTCCGCCTTTTTCCTCACAAAAAGACTGTTTAACTTCACTTGAAAGGGCTGGCTGGCGACGTGCAATTCCTTCCTTCCTTCCTTCCTTGTCTATTTAATTATCTAGCTAAGTTGCAGATGTATACATAAAACAATCGAACAAGGCTTTGGTTCTTCTTTTTTTGGGATCCTTTTCTTTTTCTTGGTTATTGTTGTAACTTGTATTTGTTCTTCATGTCCACTGTGTACGTGTTTAATCAGGGCTAAAGCTTGTATAATGGAGTAATTAAGAATTAATAATAAACATATTGTTAACAACGCAGCTTCCTAGTGCCTCCTCCATCATGTTCTCGAGCGAGATATTATATTGTACACAACTGTTTACAAGTTGAATTACTCAATCCTAGAATTAAAAGTCACTGCTTTTAGATATCAAAATTCAACAAATGTATAACCATTTTGGAGGTAATTAAAACATGTGTCACAATCATACTACAAGCTAATGGTGGTTGGTACACTCGCATAATTAGCGTGAGCGCAGCCAGGTCAGGTCAAAGTGCGCATGCTGCTGCAGCAATCCAACATTCAAAAATTGCATAGCATTTCCATCCTAATAGGAAGATTGACTAATGATCCTCAATGGCTGGCATGACTTGTTTTTCATTGGAAATCAATCTCATGAATTTAAGATGCCTTCTCCAACTTCCATGTCCAGTTCACTTCTTTTTCACTCCTTTTACCTTGCAATATCCTTCAATCGAAAAACATTTTTGCATAAGACTTCCTCAACCCCGACTCTTGATCAGTCGAGACGCTGTCTTTTTACTAATGCATATGTAACAAAGCAGCATTAAATTATAAAGAGCCACTAGGAGTCCTTTCTCTCTCATCAGATTTAAGAGCTCATAGAAGTCTCCTTATTTTAACAGGTGGATATGAAGCATGGTTGGAGTTGTATTTTTACAATTCCTCCCTAAAATTTGTCTAAGGATGTGGTTTAGGGAGTCCATTGTGGATGCTCTAAGTGGTTAAGTTTTAACTTTTTCTTAAATTATGATTTTGGTACTGTAGTTTATGGGTGAGCTTCTACTTTAGTCCATATAGTTTCAAATTGTCATGATTTAAAGACAATATGGTTTAATTCCGTCAATTTATCTTTATGAAATTAGTATTTGAGTGGCACATGTGAGGTGCTTCACACCTCCAAAAAGTTGGATTCATCATCACATATGACACCCATGAGTCAAGTGATACAAAATATAAAGCCATTATCCTTGAATTGCAACAAAATATTAAGTCACAATAATTGAATCTACTCAACCAAGGACAAAAATCACAATTTGATCTTTCAGGTTTTAATTCTCAAGTTTTAGGCTAATGCACACCAAGAAACAAAAAGACAAACATCTTATTTATGTGTTGTAAACCGTTTAGTTTTCAAGTTCTCTTTCAAGAATTATTCATGGAAAAAAAAAAAAAAAAATTCTAAATCGGTAATTATTTAACCATTTCATTAGCCACATTTTCTTTTCAGTTTTTTCAAACAATTTTTAGTTGTTATAGATTTTATATGACCATATAACACTTCGGATCTGGATGATTGCAAGTATTACTTAAAATATAGACGGTTTCAACCATTAAAATACATTATTGAGTAGCCCTAAGAAGAATGTGTGCACTTTTCTTACAATAAGGAACTCTTAACACAGAGAATTATATACGCATTCACAGCTTCATCGATGAAGACTTGTTTTTAATTTTCTTGTCAAAATTATTAACAGGGAATATTAAGTTGAATCACAATTTTGGAACCTGGAGAGACAATTGAAATGAAACTGGTGAAGTAGGAGTAGAAACCGGTTGCAATCGTAAATAAATGCACCTCCTTCCTTGGTACGCAGTTGGTGGAGGCTTAGCTGTAGAGAGAGAGCACCAGAGACACATGTCATTGCTCCCCTTGAGCAGGAAACCCGAGCTTTCCTTTTGCTTTCCTTTTCTGATGATGAACAAGAGTGAGCAAGTGATCGATCATCGATGGATGCGATGGATCATTCTGGGCCATACCTACATTGGCAGCAGCAAGTTAAAGACGTCGTTTAAATCGATCACAAATAGTCATCTTGATTCTAGTTGGCTGGTGGGGGTTTTATGATCGACTAAGACAATCTTTAAATGCATTAATTGCTTACCTGAAAATATGCAAGCTTTTTAATCAGCCAATCCAACGACGCATGGAGATGGGAGTGGTGCAAATTATATCTTTAGATTAGCCAAACAAATATAGAAAGAACATATTGCAATTGTGGTATTAATTCCTGGAACACAACTCTCCTTTTTTTTTTTTGCAGCCTAACTATTTATACATAATCTAAATTTAATCATATAAACAGAGATGAGAGAGATTAAAAAGAGAGGAGAAAATCTTGAGTAATATTGCATTTTTTCTTGATTTCCTTATTGATCTACCTCCCAAATGGGTAACATAACAAATTCTTCTATTACCCAGCCGCCAATAGAAAACCAGTAAACAACTCTAAAATTACAACCACTAAGGCATCAGACATAGTATACAGACACCCCACCACAACCTGCATTCATCCAACTACTTCCACATCGCCAAAAACCATCTACCCTGAAACAAAACAATGAAAAAGAAAAACAGAAAGAAAAAAAATACTTCAATACAAAATGGGTGTCACCAAACAGCCTTCCTGCCCACCATGCCTGGAGTACCACCACCTAATGACTCTCAACGATTTACCTTGAAAAAAAAAATACAAAAGAAAAGGGAAAATTAAGGAGTCAGCTTGGAGCCTGACTGCTCGAGATGACCAAATTACCACCTCAAACTTCGTCAGTTAGTGAGCAATTCATAAAATCACAAAGTTACAGTAGAGTGCTGTCACCACATGCATCTAAAATGCCTAAGCACTTCCAGTTGATACAACTGTTGCCGCCTTCTTGTCAACAGACTCGCTGTGGTGTCCACCACTTCTTTCAGATTGTCCTACTATTTCTTTATCACCCTTTTCCAACTGCAATACTTGAGATAAACTATCAGATATTTGGTCTACAGAATCATGTTCAAATATAGCTGAAGCATCTGTTTTTGAGCTAATGTTAAGCTCAGTTCCTGAGACTTCTTCACTACTATTTCCTTTCAACTTCAGGGCTTCATCAAAACTATTAGAGATTTCCTTAACAGAATCAACAGCAAGTGAATCAGAACCATCTGTAGTCGAACAAGCTTGTTGTCTAACTTTCCTTTCCTTCAAGGATTTTTCCCGCTCATCATAAAATTCGAAATCATCTATAATAGATGTCCGTGCATCATAATCGCTGAAAATTTTCAACAGCTCAATACCCTGTTTCAGATTCACCTAACAATATTTCACCATCAAGAAAGAAAATGTCAGGCAGATGTAAACTCTAAATCAGCAGACAAGCCAAACGTAGACAAGGAGGTAAAAGGAAACAGATTGAATGCATTATGTAAGAAATGTGTACTATAAAAAAAAAATTGTGACTGATATGTCAGGACTGAGATTATCGTTTCAAACACTTCATACTAGATAACCTTAGACTAGGCAAAAACCCAGAACTTCCAGCCTACCTACAAAAAGAAACAGTTTGAAAAGCCATTTTTTAAAATGAAAGATGCATAAGTTAAGAGTGCTCAATTACCACTAGATAAGCCTTTCCAACTCCACTTCAAACTTGGTGTGTTTATTCTTTAGACGAGATACATGCATTGATATGTGTAAAATGATTTTTTTTAACCACTCTAGTTAATTCTGAATTTGTGAAAGAAACTGCTTTTACATTTCTAGGTTTTGGGGTTTGAACCTAAATTATAACTCTGTTTTTATCTAGTCAGATGGTTTAGGTTGACAATCCTCAACCCGAATCACCCAAAGCATACCCAACAAGATCCACCCCACTTGAAGGGGGTTTGAGAGGACAGGGTAGCTCCTAAAATAAAGCTATCATGAAAAGCATGAAATTTTCCAGCAAAAGGCAATATATAACTCATGATAATGCCTGCAATACATCATACTTTCAGAAAGACCTGCACATATGAGACCGTAAACAAATTTTGATTTGGTCAAACATCACGCAGCAAGGGTTGTGTTGCATAAGAGCTATTTTTTTTATTTTATTTTTCTGGAAAGAAGATCAAACTTTTTGCGACGACAAACCATGACGCTGAAACACTGGTAAATTGACTATCATAAATGACTTATAATCCTGACATTATTCAAACATGTGACTTTGAATTCTACAAAAAAATGCATGCGAAATTTTTTACAAAACTGAAAATAATCCTACTAGCTTACCAAATCACCCACCCACAACTGAAATCTTCATTAGTTAGTATGCATGACATAATCTTACTAGCCTACTACATCTTCAATATATTGTGTTTTCACACTAAAAGTGAAATTTTAAAAACCCATATATTCACAACTGTGAAACTTTGAAAGCCCAAGGCAATCAATCAAACCTATCAAATATTAATATATGATCATCTGAAATTTCATTGAGTAAACAAATTCCAATATAATGAAAAACATCAACCAAGAAATGGCTTTCTCTAGGGTCGAAGTGGAAACAGAAACCATATAATAAATGTCAAGGTATTAAAACCAAATCTAAGTTCTAAACAAAAATGGAGTTTTTGTTTCTAAATGAAAGTCAAAGAGATGGAGAGAGATGTACTACCTCCTGACAATCTCGGCTGTGAGTGACAGGCTTATTATCATTATTTTCAAGTAGAATGTGACGAAACCGAATGTTAGGAACATCCTTAATAATATGCCACTGAACTGGAAATTGCCCACTCCACCTATCTTGCTGCCAGTAATCAGCATCCTTCTCAAAATCTACGGATCCAACCATTTCGGCTACCCCGCAAAACTGTCCACTAGCATTAACCTGTGGTAAACCAACAAACTCTAAGAGGACTGACATAACTAAAGAGTGAATATAAAATAGTTTAAGCACAGGCAACAAGTTACTTGTAAGTACCTATAGTTTCAAAAGAAAAGAACATAAGGTCTTGTTTGTTAGGGAGGACTAGACTAGACTAGCAAAATGCCTACACTTTGTGCGCAATCAACGCATAATCTGGACATTGTTGTCTAACTTGGAGGATGAAGGAGGACTATTCAGAAGAGGTTGATGACTAAAACTTATCCTTCATAATCCCACCATTTTCAAAGGGATTAGGGGGGACAAGTTTTAGTCATCATCCTCTTATAGATAGTCCCCATTCTTCCTCCAAGTTAGGCAACATATCAATATTATGCCTTGAATGCACATGAAATATAGGCATTTTGCTAGTCTAGTCTAGTCCTCCCTATCAAACAAGCCCTAAAAGTCAGCTTATTTCTTGGGCTGGCATGAAAACTCCTACTGTTTCAACGGGAAGAGATGGGAACAGAGATTTAAAGAACTAATTCGATAAGGACTAGTGCAACACAGAGACCATGAATCCATACAGTTATTAGGTCCAAAGAATGAAATATAAAAGAAACTGCAGTCATCTCCATGAATCTCAAAGAGAGAAGCACTAATATGGTTGCCACATCAAACATTTTTGTTATCACCAGGCTCTAAATGGGGATCAATACCCAATTAGTATATTTCTGCCTTATACTTTGTGGTGCTGATATCAATTATGTAACAACCCCCCCAAAAAAAAAAGCCAGTTGCTTAAACAATTAGGAAATTAACAAAAGGAGCATACCGAAAAGAATAAGAAGACCGGGCAGCTGCCTTTTATCCTCTGTGCCTCATGATAAGCAGCATCAAGTTTCTTGTTTCCATGGGGCGTGCTGGCCCAAACACTGTATTTAATACTTTTATGAACATTGTCCTCACTGAAAGACTTAATGATAAAGAACTTTGCATCCTCGTAATCCGTGACAAAATCCAGCCGGTTAAATGAATCAAGGTTAATTCCGGAAGCAGATAGTCCCATTTTCTTAGCATTATATGAACTCTGGTCGGAAGCATTCTTTCCCTTCAGCTTTGAAGCCCTTGGTCCTCGATTACGGTCATTGAAGCCATCATGTGAACTATTGAAAACACAAATTGAGTCCCAGTCCCTCTCTCTTCTTCTGCTCTTGTCAACAGTTAGTCGGTTCCGGTCATTACCAAATGAATAAGAAAGGGAAGCATCACCAAAGTTAGAGCTTTGATAAGAACTACCATGAGGATAGCGTCCAGTATATGAACTTGATATCAATCCAAATCCATGCGCCGGGCCCTGTTGATGAGAAATCTGAAATTAAATCATAGTCATCTATTAGTCATCCCCACAAATAAAACACGACCAGCTGGCATAACTATGATACGGTTTAGAAAGAAAAATCTATACTTGATAGAAGAAATGCATAAATATTAGCATAAATATAAATGATCAACAGAGTCCACACATTTGATTTTAATTGTAAAACCCAAATTGAGATCATTTAGAGCAAAAGGTTATGAGCCTTAAGAATGAATCTTCAAGCATGGTTAGAATTTCAACTATTCAAGAAAATTTTACCCCTGGATGGGCAGCATATGGTCTCATCTTACAAGCAGCATGAGTGTAGTAAGTTTATATTTACTAAGGAAACATCGGTCACCTAAATCTTGTATGGCAAGGCCCTTTCAAGAACAAGAAACATGATATGTTTTATTTGCCTATCAATTTAAAGGCCCAGTAAAAGAAAAGAGCAAGAACTGATTTGATTTGTTTGGTGTCTTATGTAACTAATTTAAAGCTACCAAACTCCTAAAAGTTTGAATCACAACCCTTGTCATATTTCAAATGAAGAAAATAATATTAGGTGAAAAAAAAACATTTATTATAAAAAGTTTCACAAGAACAAATAAAATATTGGCCAGGGTTTCTACTCAAAAACCAGGAAAACAACCGCACATCATTACAATGAACCTGTGACTCGTTATCTATTTTTCTTACCACAACACCCATTTCTTTTTCAACCTCTCTCCCACATTTCTATCTATAAGGCGCCCACAGGATACCTGGGGATAAAAATAACTACAAACACCCACACCCCAAAAGAAAAGAAAAAAAAAGTGCATATAGCATTAATGCCATTATCTCTGAAATCTTGAATGATGCCAAGAACACATGGGTTGTGTGGCAATAACAGTGGTGAGAACAATAGTAATCACATGGGGAATGATAACTATAATACATATCATTAAAAAAAAAAAAAAAAGCCTCCTATACTGGAACTACATAATTATGCCCAAAGTTGTGTTCATAAGTTAAGTGTGAACAAAAATATACTACTAACGGTGTATCAATTCTTCCAGTCTAGAAACATCTCTTTACCATGGAATGAAAATAGCGAATATTAAATAAAAACAAACCTGCCCAACACTGTGTTCATATGACCCAAGAATGCCCATTGGTGGAGGATAAATTGCTGGAGATGCTAAGGCACTAGAACCAAGATGTCCAGACGGATCTCCTCCGCTAAATGATCTAAAATTTACCAAGTAACCTGATCCTGGCCCAAAGGCCATGTTGTCAGTCCTATTACTTTCTGATGTCATCAGCTCAGTTGGTGAAACTGGAATAGCTGAAGAAATATGAGACATACTTGGAGGAGATGGCTGAGGGTAATAAGATGGAGAGAAAGGGACCTGTTGCGTGGAGTAAAGTTGGCCATCTACCATTACAGAAGGCAAAGGTGTAGCAACTGGTGAATATTGTCCATATGCAATTTCAGGATTGAAGCCATAACCAGAGTGAAACAGAAGAGATGGATTATCGTTGTAAATGACCTAAAAATTCAAGAGAAAGAAAACAAAAATAAGTTTGACTCAAAAGGAAATCTGAAGAATTTCACAAGTGAAGATTATACTCACTGGTGATACAACATGCATTCCATCAGCATTAAGATACTGAGAATATCCATCCCAAGTACCAGTGTTACTGCCATAACCTGAAACCAGTCCAAACTTTAAAATAAGATCCCCTATGATTTTAATTATATACGATGTGAAGAGTAGCTGAACATTGTTATCATCATCAATATCTTGTCACACTGAAGTTTATGTGTCACCATCAAACATAGTTCACGAAATTCCACAAAAAAAAAATGTTATGCATGGAAAACGGTCAATTTGCAATGGGTTAAATTGCAAGGGAAATGCTAGAACAATAAGATTTTACAGGAATCAGACTGACTTCTAACATCAACCACCACTATTTAGACCTTCGTAATCCTCCTAAACCAATGACAGCAGAAAAGGGTCAACAAACTAACCGCCGTATGAAATGCTCTGTTCTTGAGATGCATACAAATTAAGCGGATGGGGGGTGCTACGTTCTCCACCAACATCTGAAGACTTGGGTTGTTCTGTAGCATCACTTGAAGGCCCTATGATGACTGCAGCAGGAGAAGGATTCACTGAAACTATTCTTTCATCTTCAGAAGAAACTGGCTGAAAATAAATTACAAAATTAATGAAACACAGTTACCAAAGCCTTCAAAAGTAAACAGAGACAACATTCTTAGTGAATACACGACCAAGTACCTGGTCTTTCACCATATCTGACTTAACAGGTCTCTCTCCTGCATCCAGAATTGATATTTAGTATCTCAGACGAACAACATATGCAGAGATGTTGGAGAAAGTTGGAGAAAATTGGAAACAGCAGTTATATACCACAGAAACAAAAATTATAATTTAACAAAAAGGTCTACCCCTACGCACATCCAACGTTCCACCCTCACAGAGGATGGGAACGCAATCACACAGATTGCAGATTGTTCAAACCCATGGGCAACTTACCCCTACCGAACCAGCTTGTCAGGAAAGGGTACTAGAGATTTCAGATACCAGTTATTCAAGGTGTTCAACTTTCTCAGTGTGGGATATTTGGATTTATTTATGCCAACATGCTTCCAGAGATTGACATCCTCTTTTAGGGAACTTCCTTCCCAATGGGCCATTGGTTGCCCCTAACCTCTCTTAGGCAACTCCACTCACCAATGGTACCGCTCCTTTCTTTTAGATAGCTTCACTCCTCCAACTGTAACACTAACCTCTCAAGTACCTCTACTCACCAATGCTAACTCTCTCCTTACTCAAATAGCTGTACTCGCTCATCAATCCAAAAGTATACAAGGGCAAGCAATATTGATCGAGTGCAAAAAAACTCATGCCAAGAGGAAGGAGCTGAAGATCTGAACATGTGTCATGTTTTCAAATCAAGCACATAATACACCAACTGTTGACAATGAAGAGAGCTTTCTACTTCAGTCAGTTGCTTGCAGCGTACTTTAAAACCATAACTCATACAGAAGCAGTTGCATTATTAAACTGAACAAAAAAAATTCTTTAGGGGGGACAAAGCATATTTCTTCATAAATGAATTTCAGGCACCCGAATAATGGAGAACAATGGTGGGTCACCAATTTCATTACAGAAGGAGATTTCAGTGACTTGTGTTCCTAACAATCCGCTCTTGGCCATTTGGCACAATAACAGTACCCAGAAACACAAAACCCTATTTTAGGGTTTGGGGAATCAAGATTCAACCAAACCACAGGGAAACCCCAAGAGCATTACCAGAAACATAATGCATTCGGCACTAAGTGCTTAAAGCTACATGTGGCAATGACCCAAAAAAGAATTCTCATCAAATTAAAGAAAAACACAATCTGGGAATTACCAAATATTCACATAAATGCTAGGAATAAAACAGCAACCCACAAATTCTTATTGCAAAACAACAAAAACGAAGAGAAATACAAAGACGGATTTTTCACAGGCACACAAATAAAAATTGAAATTTAAAAATTTTTTTAAAAAAAAAAACAGCACAATAATATCACATATTTCTCCCCAAAAACAAACAGATACCAGTGGAGACGATGCGATCTTGGTCGTCCTGATGCTTGTCCATATATGAAAGATCTATGCGAAGCAACAACGGGGAAAAGTTTCGAAAAATTTAAAATCAAAAGAAGAATTTAAAACGAAAGTAAGAATGAGAAGATGTTTGGGGGGAGAGGGGGTTTTGGTGTTTTGAAAGAGGGAAAAAATAGAGGGTTTTAGGTTTCATGTAAGGACGATTCCATTGGAAAGTACATATGTATATATGTAATTAATTAATAAATTGTATTAATTTGGATTTCGATTAAGGCGGTTTCCTTTTAAATTTTGTGAAATGATATGATAGGTTTAGGGGGCTACGTTTGGTTTATCAAATTACGGACTAATTGCGATATACATCCTCAAGTTTTCAGATAATTTCCATTAGGTACATGTTTGTGTTTAAAAAGTTACAGTATCGAACACAAATTAGGTTTCAGTTTCAAAAGTGGGGCTCCATGTACCACGTCATTAAAAAAATTATCAAAATTAATGATCAAGTTAACTTTGCTGCATTGCCCCAAATATAAATACTATACGATTTTTCAAAGTAATTTTCTTTTATATTTCTCACAAAGACAAAAATTAGGTGGTCACTATGTAACAGCTAAACAATCATGCGACGAAAGTATCTATATTTGAACTTGCAAATAAAAAAAATAGGGTAAATTTTACTTTACTACTTGAAAGTTTCATGAAATTCAGACTTTGCTATACGAAGTTTTTTTTTTGTCTCAATCTCATGCCTATACTTTGATTTTACTACCACTTCCATACTTTCGTTAGTTTTCTCTTAAATTTTCCATTAAATGATGACATGACATTCATGGCACTGTGTTGACCATTGAATTTGCACCAATTGGACCAATAAACAATTAAAAATTTGTATTCTTTGTTATGAACAAATAAAATTAATAAAGTTAAAATTTTAAAATCAAATGTACAAAAAAGAAAATTAGAAAAAGTAACAAAAACTAAAACTAAAACCAAGCCCAGAAAACCCTACCCCCATCCATCTTCCCCAACCAAATTTGGATTAGGAGGAAGAAAAATGCAAAATCTATGGCACCACAATGGCTGCTTGGCCATAATAACATAATTTGGACCAGGATACTAAAGATAGCACTGATCAATCAAAGTTGGAATTTCCCTATGAATTCGAATCGGAATCCCAATCTCCATCATCATCAACTCGTCATCGTCATCGCTACTGCCCATCAGAGATCCTCACGTTCGCATGGCCACTGCTCATTGGAAGTCCTCACGCTTGCATCGTCATGTACGTGGCCATGGTTCACACATGCCCCGCCTTCTTTCTAGCCCTCGGTTACGGTGAAAAACCAAGAAATTCTTTAGTGTCGAGTCGAGAAAGTTGGCGAAGCTACGGTTCGGATCTTGGAGGGGAATGATAGAGGAAAGAGAAATAAGTGTTTTGGTGGTAAAGTGGTTATTAGTGGTGGTCAGAGTTGGCCGGTCTGGGCTCTGAAATTTTTGGCAACTGCTACAGTTTTGGGGCTTGATTGAGGGTTATGATGTCAGTGGCCGTGATAGGACGACGAAAATTGTAGGCCTGGAAAACTAGAAGGCATTGGGTGCGCAACAGTTTCTTCTCATTGTTTTCACGTGATACATGACATGACACTGAGAGAAGTGTTCTTGTTTTTGTTTTTAGTTTTTTTTGTGTTACTTTTTCTAATTTTATTTTTTCTATGATTTAAAAATTTTAACTTTATTAATTTTAATTATTTATAAAATAATACAAATTTTTAATTGTTTAGTGGTCCATGTGGCACAAATTCAGTGGGTCAACGTTGACCTATGAGTGCCACGTCATCATTTAATAGAAAACTTGACAGCCAAACTAGCAGAGGTATGAAAGTGGTAGTAAAATTAAAGTTTAGGCATGAGACAGACGAAAAATACTTCATGCAGCAAAGTCTGAATTTCGGGAAACTTCTGAGTAGTAAAATGAAATTTACACAAAACAATAACTTTTTCATCACAAATGGTCCCTTATGTTCGCAAAATTATAATCTTTCGTCCTTTTTTGTGTGTGACATGGTTGTCCTTAAGGTTACTCTATGTCTATGTTGCACGGATATGTCGATACGATACGATTCACCGATATAGTGAAATTCCAAAAATTAGGATATGGGTACGGCACTAATACAGTGATTAAAATAACATATATTTAAAAATTAATATTGCATCCATCATAAGTTGAAAACATAAAACTAAACACAAAATACAAGTCTCCATAAACAAAACACAAGTTTTCATGAGATTGTTCAAATCATAAATAATACTAAAGAAAGCAACACAAAACAAATTAAAAACATTGAGAAGCCACTTTCCAAATCTCTAACTTCATTCATCATTGTCATCATAGGTAAATATGATAGCTTCTTATTCCTTCTTCCTATTTCTTCTTCTTTGCTGGTTATTCTCTCCCAAATGAAATGAATACCTAACTTCTATCAAGAATAAGAGGTTGGGCCTTTAAAATTAACATTATCGAAAAATAGTAGGAGTATTGGCCTATCCGATACGAGTATCGACATATCTGATACGAGTATCGGAGTATCAGATACAAGCATACCCCTCCAATTATGAGTATCGGTGCAACATAACTCTATGTACATTAATTTAGTCATGACGTTAGCATGCATTAAGTTTTTTGTTGAATTGCTGACATGACACATATGTGGAGCCCACATATCCAATGATATAAAGACATGTGATTTTAAATAAAAACGTTAATTTATTTAAAACTTAAAAACCAGAAAAATGTTTAAAAATTTGAAAAATCATTTTTTTTAAAGTAAAAAACCAGAAGGAGAGAGATGAGAAAGAAAGGCAGATAGTGGGTCGGTATGATGACCTAGGTTTTACGAGCTATGGGACATGACTACTATATTTCTTGTGCATTCTATTTGCCTAATTGTCGTTTGAGTGTGTTATATGCTAAGTTTCATTGAGTTTTTATTTCAATTTTACAATTCTATGATTTAAGTGTTTGCTTATAAGTATATTTTAATATGGTCAAAAGCCAACTCCAATTACCTATGTGTTTTAGTTTTGAAATGCTCAAAGTTTATATGAAAACTCCATCATGATTCATTATCACCTACTTAGTTAGGTGTCATGTTTATTAATCAAGCAGCTCATGGACATATTGCATATGAGGAAATCTCTCGAAGGACCTAATATAGCTAATTTGGTGGCAGTGGTGGATCCAGGATATTTTCTTCCAGGGGTCAATGTCTAAAGGTGAAAAAAATTTATACAAAATATACTCATAAAAATGAAACGATAATATTAGAATTCATAATTCATAGAAAAAAACCACATTACAATTGTCCACGACGAGTTTTCATATTCTGAAAACGTAGCATTTTAGTTTCATTAGGAGAATCATATCCTTGTTTCAATTTAGGAAGAAAATAGCAAAGCTAATCTATTTTGGAACTGCACTTTAAAATCCACAATGCCCCTCTGCCACCCAAGAGAAAATAAAAAATAATAATACGAATAAAAATGAATTTTAGAAATATAAATGTATGTCAAGCATCTTTGTTTCTTACACACCTATACTAAAAATATGGCATTCTCGATATGATGGGTAAGATCAACCAACTAATAAGTAGAATTAGGTTGAAATGCAAGACAAAAACAAACCACAAGTACAACCCATCAAGAAATAATAATTATTGGTAGCTAAATTTTGTTTTACTTACGGTTTAGGGCTAAATCAGGATAAGTGACAAGAGCTGGCTTGTCCTGATCTCCCAACACAGCGACAGACACATAGCCAAGACAGGTTTTTACAAGATGCTCCTGCAGAGAGATTCCATAATAAGAATACAATTCCGGCAACATTCCAGGAAAGTAAATTGAGAAAACATAATATAAGTTACAAACACAGAATAGTGACAAAGCATTGTTATGACTGAAATGAGCATTCAAGAGAAGAACTAGACATTAAAAAGTTTAACCGCCTTTTGGGGTAATTTTCTCCAAGGAAACAGAGTATATCGTCAAGAAGAAAAGTAGAGCATTCATGTACAGTGGTAGCCTTAATTCAAAGTAGAAAGTTAACCACTACTGCTCATAAAGGCAAATTGGCATTCCTCAAATACAGAATGTTAGAAGTTTTTATTCCTCGACTCCAAGAACATCTACATACAATTACGAAACAAAAACCATTATATTTCCCAAAGCAGAGAAATCAAACTGCTAACTAATTAACTTGAAATTTGACTTATATGCACGCTTCCAAATGAGAAACTTGCGCTGTTTCAAGCAAAACAAGAATTCAAAAAACAAAAAAAAGCAAAAAAAAAAAGACAATCTGAATTTGCCAGTCTTAGCTAAATTATTAAACCAGCAATGTTACACATAATTTACAGACAAACCATTCCTATACAACCTGCATTTAAGAAAAACTAATGGTTGGCATATTCCTTGTAATCAAACAGTGGGGCATTTCACAATAGCAGAATCAATGCAATATTTGCATTAAACAAATTTCAAATGAGACCCATGTCATTAACAATAACCTGAGAGGTTCAATGCTTACATGGTTTAATTTTTTTCAAAGATTATTTTCTTGGCAACCAAACAGAGCAAAAGTGTTGTAAAAAGCAAAATCATAAACAAACACAATACAATACAATTTCTAGAAATGTGGGTACCTTTCCACCAAGAGAAACCCTCTCCATATCCACCGACACTGAATCACTTGAATCCCCCATTTTTTTCCCTCTCTCTCTTTCTCTCTCTCTCTCTCTCTCAAGTCTCAAATGGCTGAGGCATTGGGCTTGGTTTCCATGTATTATATATTTATATATGTATATATCAATCTCTCTTTCTCTCTCTGCTGCACAAGAGTTTGCCCCATTGGGGCATTTCATCGAGCACCTTGCGAGGGTCAATTTGGGCGGCTCTAATGGAGGATTTCAGAGGTTGCAGGGGTCAATTGACCACCCTTGCTCCTCTGTGGATTCGCCCCTTCTTGGTGGAGTGCGGGTTCGTACTTATTATACTAACATGTATTGTTAGTCCCCTTATGCCTAAATTTATGTTGGTATGGTTGCATAGCAGTGGCCATTTGGGATGTGGGTGACTAATATGCATACTCCTTTTATTGGTCCTATGTGTTGATCATATTTGACAATAAACTTGTTTCAAGAACTTGTAACTTAATTATCTTTCTTGGTGCACAATTAATGTATTCATTGTTAGCTAATGTTGTTCGCATGAGTAGGAGAATGTAAGAGCTTTCTGGCTCCATCATTAGTATATGGGCCTGTTATGTGCTACCCATTGGTCCATGATATATTAATGAGAAACATAATGTGATTGATAACTACATAATATGTGGACCCAATATCTAATACATAATTGTTCCTATTTGTGTTGGTATTAAGTTTTTCCTTAGAGCATTTTCACCAGTTAGCCCCTTACTATGGTAAGGGGAGCCCTAGGACCGCTACTAATCGCGTGAATAGTGGCTGCCCTAGTCCCCTCCAGCAAAGTGTGTTTCCAGCAGTTTAGGCTTGCCATGACAAATACTATTCATTTTTATGTTTTTTTCACAACTTTGTTTACTTAAACAATTAATTTGGATAATATTTTCGGATAAGATTTTTGGGTTCCTACGTGTTAATACTATTCATATCGAATAAGATTTTCGGTTTCAAATTTCAGATAAATTTCAAATTTCAGATACATTTCAAAATTCAAATTTCAGATAAATTCAAAATGTCAAATTTCAGATAAGATTTTCACCCTCTAAGATTGCGCCGCGTGTCATATCTATCTGTGTACATTTTTCTATAAAACCAGAGGTTCAGCTCATACCTCCCACACCAGTTCTTCTCTACATTTCCATTTCTCATATTTTAGATTTCATTTTCCATTCTCAATGACAGACATGCAAGAGGTTTTGGAGAGGCAAGAGCGAGAAACTAGAGAAAGAATGCGTAGACGAGCTGCAAGCAAAAGGGCGCAGAGAGAACTAGATGAGAAACTTGGCATAGCAGTTGCTTTGCTGGAGGAAGAAAACCAAAGTCGCCGTGGTTCACGAGAAGGCCGTTGCCCAAATGTGGACAGACATAGACATTCTCGGGATAAGAATCTTATGGAAGATTATTTTATCCCACAATCTCTGTACTCTGATGTTCATTTTTGAGGGAGATAGAATGCAACCCCATTTGTTCAATAAAGTCATGCATGATATTTGCAATTATGATGAATATTTTTTTCAAAAGAGAAATTGTGCTGGAAATTTGGGACTTCTTCCAGAGCAGAAGTTCACAGCTGTGATACGAATGTTGACGTATGGGTCATCTGCTGATCAGGTGGATGAGATTGCTCGGATGGGGAAGTCCACTGTTTTGGAGAGCTTGGTGCGATTTTGTGATGCAGTGGAAACTCTGTACACCAGAGACTACCTCCGCAGACCTACGCCCAGGGACCTGCAACGGCTTCTCCAAAAAGCTGAGTCTCGAGGATTTCCTGGCATGATTGGTAGCATTGACTGCATGCACTGGCAGTGGAAAAATTGTCCAACTGCTTGGCAAGGGGATTACGGAAATAGAAAAGGGCAGAAAAGTATCATCCTGGAAGCAGTTGCTGGTTTTGATACATGGGTTTGGCACGCCTTCTTCGGAGTTGCCGGATCTCAAAATGATTTGAATGTCCTAGGTCAATCCCCGGTGTTCAATGATGTTTTGAGAGGTGAAGCCCCAAATATCACATATGAAATTAACAATACCATCTACCAGAACGGGTATTATCGAGCTGATGTCATCTACCCGAGGTGGACAACATTTGTGAAAACAATTCCACATCCCCGATCCCAAGGCAAAATTTTTTTGCTCGCTATCAAGAGGGGTACAGAAAAGATGTTGAGAGGTGCTTTGGTATCCTTCAAGCCCGGTGAGCTATTATCAACGGCGCAGCACGTCTATTTGACGAGGAAGTGCTTAGGAGTATAATGATGACTTGTATCATCCTCCATAACATGATTGTGGAAGATGAATATGATTACGATGCTGATGAAGTGTATGAACCAAATCCCATGGACACGGCCCTAACACGAATTTATGAAAAACCAGTGAGGCCAAATGGAGAACCAGTGCAGCATGAACCGTTGGTTAGAGATGGTAGTTTCATGCCCCGTATGATTGATTGCTACACGGAGATGCAATCGTCGTATATTCATGAACACCGTCAAGTTGACTTGATGGAGCATTTATGGGCGGTGAAAGGCAATGAAGGTGAATGAAGTGAAGTGAAGAAGTTTTTTTTTAATTTATTATGTTTATTTTGTATTTTTAGTTATGCTTTGTTTTTTTTATACTTTATTATTTTTAGTTGTGGGTTGTTTATTTTTTATGCTTTGGTTGTGGTTTATTTTTTTTTAATGCTTTGGTTATAGTTTGTTTAATTTTTTTTGCTTTGGTTGTGGTTTGTTTGTTTTTTTGTTTTTTTTGTTTTGCTTTGGTTGTGGTTTGTTTTTTATGTATGGAATGTTTTGAATAAAAAGGATTGTGTTGAATATTTTCTTTATTCACTAAAAGAAAAGCAATACAACTAATAAAATAAAATGCATGAATTAAACAAAACAAAAAATACAATGAAATCAAAGGCAAGTAAACTAAGACATGAAAGGCATGAAAGGCAAGCAAACTATTTTAATGGTTTTCATCATTTAACCAATCCGTGTTGCTAGGTCCATCGTCACGAAAAAGTCTTCGTCTCATAACATCCCTTCGTTCTAGCTTCCAAAATTGTTTTGTTTCAGGGGACATATGGCTTGTATCCATGGCCATGGTTTCCCGATCTTTTTTTTCAATGTTTTGTTTGCGTACATACTCCCTTTTTTTGCGTACATTGACAGGACCCGAACCAAATTCCGCTTTGGAATTCGAGTCGAACCCTGTGCGTGTCCGACACTTGGCGAATGTCGGGCACAATTGACCTAATTACCCTTCTAATTGAATTTTCAAACTTGACTCCTGCCGAAAATTCGGCAGAGTCTCCCCTGTAATTTGCTCAATCCCAAAATTTCTACCTGTCAGAACGAGCATAATAACCACACAACCAACTGCCAGCACTTCAATACACATGCCAAAAGTTCCAATCTCACTCTAGGGCGATAGGTCAGAGCAATTCTAATAGTTTACAGATAAGTTAATCGTTTTACAAACCATCGCTTTTGTAACAAGAAGGCGCGGAAGTCAAGATGGCCCGGTGGTGGATATCCTGTGCACGCTACAGCTTGGGGGTGCAAAACATTTGAAAATGTGAGTGGACAAAAATAAGGGTTCATAAAATATCTAAGAATATACTAACCCCCATTGTAAAAATATAGTTGAGTAAAACTAAATATCTAAACTACCTTTGAAGTATATTGAAACCAACGCAGTTACATATTTATATAAATGTATGCAATCGTATTCAAGAGCAATAAAACTTGCATGAAAGCACTGAAATCCAAACTTGCATAAAAACACTATAATCAAATTTGCATAAAAACAATGTACTCAAACCTTGCATAAAAGCACTGCAATCAATTAAAACTACCACTCGGATGTACCCCTGTAATTCCGTCAATTCCCCTGGCAGGTCTGGGCGATACACAGTCTATCAGAGCCGCAAACTGGCAGGATACAGGGGACTATAGTCAGCCTGATCCGTTGGCAGGTCTCGATGACACAAAGTCAACTCGAGCCGCAACTGGCAGGATTCAGGGGACCATAGTCAGCCTGATCCGCAATCCTGGCAGGTCTCGGTGACACAAAGTCAACTCGAGCCGCAAATCCTGGCAGGTCTCGGGACACCAAGTCAATCCGAGCCGCAAATCCTGGCAGGTCTCGGGACACCAAGTCAATCCGAGCCGCAAATCCTGGCACTCACGGTCCGAGCGTCCCCGAAACTCGTGAGGCAAATGTCAAGTGCACTAACAAAATTGAGGGTAAACTGGATGTCCGTAGACATCTGCATAACTGAGGGTAATAACCATAGCTGGGTACTCACGGTGGTTTAAAATATATAACATTTCTGGAAAATCTGCTGAAGAACTGAATTTTTATTAAAACAAGAACTCTGAGAAAATATAATATATAAATATTATAGTATTTCTGAAAGATCTAATGAATAACTGAATGTTTATTAAATCAAGAACTCTGCTATCATCAGAAAATATAAGGTTTCTAAAAATTCTGATAAATCTATACATTTCTGTTAAATCTGAAACTGTACTACCACTTTATCTGATATAAATCTCAGACTCTGCTCTCTATAATTCTTTAGCATAGTTAACTAAGTAGTACAAAGATAAAGACATTTGGCTTCACAAACCATGCTAGGAAAATTCACAATCAATTAAACTTATTCAAGATCAAATAATGTAGTTCATTTATATAAAATCATTTATAAAAGAAAAGTCCACTCACTCCTGGTCCGGGCTAGCTAGACCTCCTGTAGGTCTCTTCTGCGGGTCTGCCTGGTCCTGGGTGCCTGGGTAACCATTATGAATATTTAATTAATAAAACTGCTCGGTATAAGATTTTAAGTAAAACCCTGACCCCCGACTTCTAGAAGTGCGTGCACTAACTTTAAAGTCATTTTTTTGCCCACTAAGGCATTTCAGATGTTTAAAATCATCTAAAAGGACTCGAGACTTCACTAAGCGATAAACTTCCATATTGGTCGATACGGAACCCCGTGGGGTCCACGACCTCCAATTACCAATCTGAGAGTTCCTTTAAGTTCCTCACATTTAAGGAACCATATCCTGTAAGGTTGGTCTGAAACTGACGATCGGATTGACCACGATCGTGAAATCATGAAATTTCCAAACCCTAGCCCTAGGGTTTGCGATTTCGGAGTATCCAGGACTCCGATTCACAATCCGTCAAATCCTACACGATTCTAAAATTATTTGGAACAACATATCTGAAATTGAGCGCGATCCAACGGTTCAGCAGTATCGAACTCGGAATTCGCACAATATGGAAAATCCGTTTGGGGCTCAAACGGTATCCAAATTGAGATCCGCGAAATCCTACGCGCTCGTGACAACCTGAAGATCGTAACAAGACACAATGCCACTGCACTACCATCACCCACGCGCCGGCAGCGATGGGTGTCCAAAGCTATTACACCTCGCCTAAAAAACTTCAAACCACGGCTCCAAACTCTTACCCTAGGTAAAACACCATATTTGGAGCCACTTTTGTTCTTGGACCTACCCCAAAAAGTGTCCGGAAGTGGCCGATCACGGCGGCCGAATATCGGCCGAATTTTCAATTCGAAAACTGGGTTATCTACGGTCAAAATTGATGTAAACCCATCCAACCATCAGCTAGAGCATGGAAAATAGGTAGGAATCTATACCTTACTCGATAAATTTGGAGAAGAATTGAGGGAGAACGAGTGACTTGAAGATCCGGTGAGCACCGTCGGTTCCAGCGCAATTTCCGGCCAGCGCAGGTCACGTCGCCGGCGGGGAACGATCAGGGAAGGAAAAGGACGTCGTCCTGGTAGTTTTGGTACCGGCCCCGTCCACAGCCGTGGTCGGTGGCCGGAGATACGAAGGAGAGAAGGGACGGACGCAGGAGAGGGAGGGAGGTCGGCGCGAGGAGAGAGAAGGCTGAGCAAGTTTTTATAAATCCAACTTTGAAATATTTACGGTTGTGCCACTGAGAATCTTTTGACCATAACTCTCTCGTTACAACTCCGATTCGGGCCCACTACGTGTCTATGAACTCATTTCACCGTGCTCTACGCAACGGTATAAGTGGAATTGTCAAATTCCTTCTCGATCAAAAAGTCACCTTTTTCTTAATAAAATATTCCGAGGGCAAAATTGTCTTTTCGCAAAATAAAATATTCCTTAATTATGAATTTTAGGTTTGGGTTATTACATACATACTCCCTTTCTTTTGCATATTCAAGTTGAATAGCCATATCGTGCTCTTGTTGTTTCAAGTCCATTTCAATTCTCATGGCTTGGTGCTTTGAAAGTTCCTCCAAAAATTTAGATGCATTCTTGCTAGAATTACTCCCTCTCTTCGCCTTCGCCGCCTTCCTCCCAATAGGCCTTGGCTCCTTTTCAATGGGTGAGTCTTGACTCATCGGGGAATCCATAGGTGAATCCGATGCCGGCGTCTCATGAAGTGGAGTCTCGTTCAAGACTACCGTCGGACCGGTTGGAATAATTTGGAATCTCTTACAAGTCTTCACCACCTCCCAACAATGGGTATGGTTGAAACTTTTTTTCCCTTGCCCAGTAGCACCAAACCACATTTGTGCTTGCATAATCTATAAAAAAAAAAATTAAATGGAAATGCAAGAAACTTTAAAAAATATTGGCAATGCAACATGTAAAAAAAAACTAATGCAAATTCAATAAATTTAAAAAAAATGCAATATGTATAAAAAAAAACTAGAGACATATTAACAAAATATATAAATGGCAAGAAACATTTAAATAAAAATTAATATGACATAGAAATTAATAGAAGGAAAATGACAAATAATTTACCTCACTGCTAAGGTTTTCTCCGCTTCGATGGTTGTCCATCGCTTTTGCTAAGGCATTTCTCCATTTCGCCAACTCTTTATTAAGAACTTTCCACATACTGGATAATGCCATTTCTGTACGTGTAGAACCAATTGCCCTTTCACAAAATGCTTGATGAATTTTTTTTCCACATATGAGAAAATTTAATCTCATTGCCCGTTACGGGACAATGACTAACTTGGACCCAAGCCTCACACAAGCTAACATCTTCCATCATGCTCCATGCCCCTCCATTTTCATTAGAAGAACCCATAATATGATAGACAAAAATACAACTTGAAAGTGAAAAAATATTGAATAGAAAGTGAATAAATATTGAGGAGAAAGTGAATAATAGTAGAAGGAGAAGAAAATATAAGAGGATTTGGTGTTAAAAGTGAAGAGTATTGGTTGGTATTTATACAAAAAAAATTCAGTAATTTTTGTGTATTTTTTTTAAAAAAAATTCGATTTTTTTTCAATTTTTTGTTGTAGAAAAATTGGCTGCCGTTGGATTGAAGAAAAAAAAATCGGAGAGCCTAGAGGCTGCCACGTGGAATGTAGCCGTTGGCGGCTACTGTAGCGCGTCGTTTGAATTTTTTTTTTAACGTTGGCGTGTGCAATGCACGCGCCAACGGTAAAAAAAAATTTGAACGCTGGAAGGCTGACGCCACGTCACCGCCCTCGGGCACTTGCTCGGGCCCAACTCGCCCTCTGGCCAGCCCTGTCTTGTGGGCCCCAACTCTTGCCCGGGCTCTCTCGCGCTGCTGGAAACCCAATTTTTTCCCAAACCACCCCCCCAGCCCTACTCTGCTGGACCTGCTCTTAATGGTGGGAAACCTGATTGACACAATATACAAGTAGGGCCCCCTCACTAGTAGCTGCACTATTTAAGTTACCCCATTGCAACCGTGCATAATAGTGCGGAAAACCATGCTTTTGCTTATGGTTTATTCAAGATGTCTGCCGCTTCATAGGTTAGTATTTTATGTTGTTTGTATACATATATATATATATATGTATATTGGGACTTACACCATTACCATCCCCATTAAGTTTTTCCCCCCTTCTTTTCATCTTTATATCCGTAATATTGAAATTGGGAATTCCCCATCCCGGCCTTCATTGAAAAAGGGGTTCCCCGCCTCGCCCCGTTACAACAATACTAATATATAAAAAAATACATGAGCAAGAAAAAAATTTGGAACTATTGGATTACAGCAACAAACAAAACAAAAGTTTTGTCTTTTACTTATATAGTTTATATGTATTATTTGATGTAAAATATTATAAAATTTGTGGAATATAAAATTTATTGGGAGTCATGAGACACAACTAAAAGACACTTAACAATATTTTCATATGTGGAATATAAATAATATATATGTATGTATATACCAAACTGGACGGGTTTGAGTTGATGATTATAATACCATCCCGGCCTTGCTCTGAACATCATACGTGAAAATTTCTTTGAATCCGTCTCCGAACTCAATTTTTATCTTTCATACTCGATCTATTAGCAGCGAAGTTCCTTGAAAACCCTATCTCGTACAGAAAATTGCCATGGATATTTCCATTAATTTATTGGGTGGGAAGAAAAAATAATTGGGCACGCATAAAATCTATCTTTTGAAATTTAGAGGACCGACCAATGATGTCTAGTTTAGTAAAAAAGGCCTTAACTTGCAGACTAGTGGTTTTATGTTCGAACCCCTAAGTCACCTTAGACAATTTTCCCCGCAAGTCTCTTCGCGGGGCTTTGACCCTAATGGGTCAATATGAAGGATAAAAAAAAGGAGTATGGGGATAGATTCTAGGAATTTTGCGGGTATGGTGTTTTGGGAGGGGCATGTACGGATCTAGGATTTCAAAATGGCGTGGGCTAAATTGACCTTATATACAGACCTATTGCTCAACGGTACGAGTAAATTTCATTGATAACAAAAAAATACATGGGAGACATAATGAGTCTTCCCCCTCAAATAACACTTACATAAGTTGCACCATTCAAGTCTTCACAGCATTAAAATCACTAATTATTGATTCATTATCTATATTATCAACAAATTCTCTTTCAATATGATGCAGCATACAATTAGCAAGAAACTCATCACCTATCTTATTCCAAAGTCGATTTTTAATAAGTCTCATACATGAAAATGCTAATTCTGTTGTTGATGTAGACACAGGAAGAGTTAGCACTAAACGAATCAATCTATTAATCAAGTAGTATGTTTCTACTAATTTTGTTCTTTTTATTTATTTGTTGGTCAGCCTAGTTGACAGGACCCGATCCTAATTCCACTTTGGAATTCGGGCCGGACCCTGTGCGTGTCCGACACCTGGCTAATGTCGGGCACAAAAGACATTTTTACCCTTCCGGTTACAAACTATGATTTAAAAACTTCCCTGGACTCCTACCGAAAATTCGGCAGAGTCTTCCCTGTAATTTGTTCAAACACAAAAATTTTCACCTGTCAAACAAGCAATTATATTTACACCAACTGCCAGAATAAGTAAACAAAGCATCCACCAGTTCTGGTTCTCAACTCTAACCAGATATCGGAGCAGTTACTAATATTTACAAGAATTTAAGCGTTTTACAACAAAATCCTACATTTCGTAGGTGGCGCGGGAGCTAGGAGAAGGCCCGGTGGTGGATTCCTGTGCACGTCTACTGCCTAGGGGCACAAAACATTTGAAAGTGTGAGTGGACAAAAATAGGGTTCTCGAAACAATTTATGAACATAATAACCCCCACTGTAAAAACAATTAAATAAGAAACTAGACTTTTTCCTGTTCATTATATTCATACTGAAAATCAAAGCATTCTCATAAATATATATATAGATGCAGATGTAAAACATGCTCAATGTCGAGAAAACTCGCATAAAATCATTGTAACCAAAATTCGCATAAAAGCACTGAAATTCCTTTAAAACTACCACCTAGGTGTACCCCTGTAATTTCCGTCAATTCCCTTGGCAGGTCTCGGCGACACACAGTCTATCCGAGCAGCAACTGGCAGGATTCAGGGGACTATAGTCAGCCTGATCCGCTGGCAGGTCTCGGTGACACAAAGTCAACTCGAGCCGCACTGGCAGGATTCAGGGGACCGTAGTCAGCCTGATCCGCAATCCTGGCAGGTCTCGGTGACACAAAGTCAACTCGAGCCGCAAATCCTGGCAGGTCTCGGGACACCAAGTCAATCCGAGCCGCAAATCCTGGCAGGTCTCGGGACACCAAGTCAATCCGAGCCGCAAATCCTGGCACTCACGGTCCAGGCGTCCCCGAAACTCGTGAGGCAAATGTCAAGTGCACTGACAAAACTGAGGGTAAACTGGATGTCCGTAGACATCGGCATAACTGAGGGTAATAACCATAGTTGGGTACATGGTGGTTTAAAATAAAATATCTTAGAAAAGTCTGATAAATAACTGTATTTTGGCAAATCTGAAACTAAGCTGCTATTTCCTCTGATATAAATCTCAACTCTGCTTTTGTATATCACTTTAGCGTAATCAACTAAACAGCATATAAATAAGATATTTAACTTCACAAGCATGCTAGGAAAATCACCATGAATAAAACTTATTCAAGATCAAATAATGAAATTCATTTATATAAATCATTTATAAAAGAAAAGTCCACTCACTTTTGGTCCGAGCTAGCTGGACCTCTTGAAGGTCCCTCCTGCGGATCGGTCTGGCCCCGGGTGCCTGATTAAACCATGAATATTAAATTAATAAAACTGCTCAATAAAAGTATTAAATTAAGACCCTGACACCCGACTCCTAGAATTACGTGCACTCACTTTAAAGTCAATCATATGCCCACTTTAGCTTTTCAGACGTTTAAAAAGGTCTTAAAAGACCTGAGGTCTCAGTAAGCGATAAACTGCCAGACCGGTCGATCCGGAACTCCGTAGGGTCCACGACCTCCAATGGCTGATATGGGATTCCCTAAAAGTTCCTCACAGAGACATGCCCATATCCTGCTAGTTTGACCCGAATTGGACAGTCGGATTGGCCACAATTGCGTAATCGCTTAATTTCCAAACCCTAGCCCCAGGGTTCGCGATTCCGGAGTATCCGGGACTCCGATTCGCAATCCGTTGAATCCTACATGATCCTGAAATCATGTGGAACAACATATCTCAAATTGAGTGCGATCCAACGGCTCGACAGTATTGAACCCGGAAATCGCACAATATGGAAAATCCGTTTGGGGCTCAAACGGAATCCAAATTGAGATCCGCAAAGTCCTACGCGCTCGTGACAACACGAGGATCACAAAAATACACAGGGTCACTGCACTACCCTCACCCACGTGCCGCCACAAGCGCCGGCAGCGGTGGGTGTCCAAAGCGATAACGTCTCGCCGGAAAAACTCAAAACCAAGGCTCCAAACTCCTATCCTAGGTATAACACCACAATTGGAGCCACTTTTGTTCTTGGACATACCCCAAAAACTGGCCGAAAAAGGCCGATCACGTAGGTCGAAACTCGGTCGAATTTCAATTCGCAAACTGGGCAATCTACGGCTAAAATTGATGAAAACCTATCCAACCATCAGCTAGAGCACGAAAAATAGTTGAGAATCCATACCTTACTCGACAAAATCGATCGAATTACTCCGTTTTCCGGTCAACTCTGGTCAGCTCGTGGGCGGAGATTGGTCGGGACGTGACGGCGAGGTCGAGGCGGTCCCGTCGGTACCGGCGCCGTGGGTCGAGGTGGACTGTGGCGGCGGCTGGGTTGATCGGAAGGAGGGGCTGTCGCGCGGGAGGGAGAGAGAGAGGAGAGAGAAACTGAGGGGGAAGAGAGAGAGAGAGAAGAGATAAAAATTTGACTTTTTGTCCAAATTATCGTTTTGCTCTTCACGGTATTTTGACCGTATTTTCTTCGTTACAACTCCAATTCGAGTCCACTCCGTGTCTACGGACTCGTTTCGTCGTGCTCTACGCATCGGTGTAAGTGGAATTGCCAAATTCTTTCTCGGTCAAAAAGTCAACTTTTTTCCAATAAAATATGGTGAGGGCAAAATCGTCCTTTTTCCAAAATAAAATAATAATTAATTTAGGATTTTTATTTTGGGTTATTACACTAGTCCTAATGGGATTAGTTAATAATATTTTATTTAAGTGGTTAGCCTAGTCCTAATGGGATTAATTAATAATATTTTATTTAGGTGACCTATGCTAGAATATTGATTTAGTCTATTAAAAAACAAGCTGCCTGGGCTATAGCCCAAGTTAGCATGTTAGTAGGTACGTGCCTGGGGAGGGGCATGAATGTTATTCTAATCCCCGACTGACCCAAACCCGCCTCGTTTAGAATATATATAATTTATTTTTCATATAAATATATTATTAAGATGCGTGTTGATGATGCTACCTGTATAATGAAATTGAATTGATACATCTCTTGTGCTCATAGTGCTTTTTTTCTAGTTCAACATAGTAATTTTTATTGATTTTTTTTCTCGTAACAAAGGCGGGATGGGGAATCATCGATTTAAATATTGTGGGAATGAAGGCGGGGATGAGGAAAAATGCTTAACGGGGATGGGGAGAAACACTTACATGAAATGGGGAGAACACTATTTTGCTATCCCGACCAATCACGATATACCATGCATGATAAATTTTCCACGTGACAAACTGTGATTTGTCAAGGATAACAAAACAGTACTGTCCCCGTTTTATTAGAACCAAAATCCCTTCATTTATAGATTAGACTAGCTTGTATTTTTTTTTAAAAAAAAAAAGAGTGATGCGCGAAAAAAGAGAAGGCGGACCATTGATTCTCCCCAGTCTCCAATTATCAATATCAACCAACATATCGAGGTACATGTATAAATACATAAATAAAGTTGCTCTCATTACTCAACCCTAGTTCTTTAGCAACTTGCATGGTGAGGGACATGAGATGGCTTTCTTCTTTAGCTTCTAGGGCCTCACCTGCACTCAGAAACCTCCCCGAGCAAGCTCAGAGAGAATCCTCATCAAAAAACAAACCCAGAAAAGTTCTGAATCAAACACCTTCTGACAACGTTGGAGCTCCTCTTAAAGGTAATTCTCCTAAACCCAACTTTGAGCCTCAAAATCCTAATTTAGTTTCCATTTCAACGAATCCCATTTCAGCTGTTAATCACAAGTTTCGTGTTGATAATAAGCGAATTGATCACCTACACATCGCTCAAATTCTTTCACGGAAGGACTGGTTTTTATTGCTGGACCACGAGTTGAAGGCCAAGAGGATTTTTTTAAATCCCCAGTTTGTTGCTAGTGTCTTGCAAAACCAAGAAAGCCCATTACATTCTTTGAAGTTTTACATATGGGTTTCGAGTACCGACTCGTTATTCGCAAAGAATCAATCAGTTCGTGGTGTTTTAGCCAAGACCTTTTACCGGAAAGGCCCAGTTGTATTGTCTGTTGAATTGCTAAAAGATATTAAGAATTCAGGTTTTAAGGTCAGTGAAGACTTGCTTTGCATATTGATCAGCAGTTGGGGTAGGTTGGGTTTGGCAAAATATTGTGCTGAGGTTTTTGGGCAAATATCTTTTTTGGGTTTTAGTCTTAGCACAAGATTGTACAATGCTGTGATCGATGCTTTAGTCAAGTCCAATTCACTTGACTTGGCTTATCTAAAATTCCAACAGATGCCCGCGGATAACTGCAATCCCGATAGGTTCACTTACAACACCCTCATTCATGGAGTTTGCAAGATTGGTATTGTGGATGAGGCACTTCGCTTACTCAGACAAATGGAGGGCTTGGGGTATTTGCCTAATGTTTGTACGTATACTATCCTCATAGGTGGGTTTTGTAATTCAAAGAGGGTTGACGAAGCCTTCAGGGTTTTGGAGATAATGAAGGAGAAGAATGTGTCCCCTAATGAAGCTACTATCAGATCATTGGTTCATGGGGTATTTCGTTGCATGGCCCCTAGCAAGGCTTTTGAGTTGTTATTGACTTTTTTTGAAAGGGAGTCTGTATTTTTTAAAGTAGCTTGTGATACCATACTGTGTTGCCTTTCAAATTATAATATGGCAAAAGAGATTGCTCTGTTTTTGAAGAAATCTGGTGCAAGATGTTATTTGCCTGACAGTTCGACGTTCAACATCATAATGGTTTGTTTGATAAAGGAATTAGCTAATCCTCAGAATGAGGTCCAGGAAATATTTGAAAGTTTTATACAGCGAGGAGTGAAACCAGGATTTAGTACTTATCTCCAATTGATTGAAGCTATGTACAAGGCAGGACAAGGTGATGAGGGGAATCGAATCTTTGATCAAATGATCAAAGAGGGACTTGTTTCAAATGTCTTCTCATACAACATGGTAATTGATTGCTTCTGCAAAGCCAAAATGATGGACAGGGCATCAAAGGCTTTTGGAGATATGCAGCTCAAAGGTATTCCTCCTACCCTTGTTACTTTCAATACACTTCTTAATGGATATTGCAAGGTTGGAGAGGTAGGTAAGGCACATGAACTATTGGCCTTGCTCTTGGAACATGGGTTTAAGCCAGATATGTTCACTTTTAGTTCAATAATTGATGGTCTTTGTCGGGTGAACCGGATTGATGATGCTTTTGAATGTTTTGCTGAGATGGTTAGGTGGGGGGTCACTCCAAATGCCATCACATACAATATATTGATACGCGCTCTGTGTTTCATTGGAGATATTGCTAGATCGATGGGACTAATGAAAAGAATGGAGGCAGATGGAATAAAACCAGATGCTTACTCGTTCAATGCTCATATTCAATGTCTTTGTAGGATGAACAAGGTTGAGAAAGCAGAGGAACTTTTTCTTGCTATGTTAACACTGGGTTTGAATCCCGACAATTATACATACAGTGCTTTTATCAAGGCATTGTGTGATTCAGGAAAACTTGATGTGGCGAAGGAGATATTTCTCTCTATGGAAGCATATGGTTGTTTTCCTGATTCTTCTATTTGTGATATAATTTTAGATTCACTGGTTCGGAATGCCCGTGTAGAAGAGGCCCGTAGTATAATAAAATGTTTTCACAGGAGGAAATAAATACCTAATTTGTAGGGCAAGGCTATCGCCAGTCCATGTGTTTTATGCTGCTCTGTTGATATGTTTGCTCAGAAGACATGTCCATCAGTAGCACACGAGGATGATGATTTGCGTAATGCATTTTGGAACCAACTGTATCCTGGGTATGTAGCAAGAGACTCCATTTCATCTCCTTTAAATATAGTCGTATTTCTCTTCTTAATAGAAAAACTAGTCTTGAAGATAAGTAGCATTATTTTTGGTGTATGCGCTCTCAATTGTTTCCTTGTCTTCAAGCAGAATTGTGCCCCATATTTATCTCAATTTTAAGTTGCATTAATGTATCCTGAAATCATTTCTTTTTTCTTATTTTATATTACTTGAATTTTGATAACATGTGAACTTTATGTGATTTCTTTACCAGGGAGATGGAAAGCAAAATTCAGATGTTTTGCCTGTTATCCATAGGAGGAGGCATTAGTACAGTACAGGAGCAAAGACAGATGATGCAGGACAGAGAAAATAATAGGAGGGAGGGGAAGAACAAAGATAAAAGAGAGGGTTTAGAAGAATTGAGGATCGAGAATTAGAAGAATGATGAGGGGGTGTAGAGACAAGTAAACAATAGCCTATGTACAAGGCATCACTTGTGGACGTGGCAGTATTGCTGCTAAGATTTTCTCCTCAACTTCTAACTTTTATCTGCCACCAAGAAAAAGCTTAAAATTGACATAAATTCAAGTTGTGAGAACAGCAGGATGTTTGAGTAGAATTTGGAAAGCTTGCCACAAGTAGTTTTGGACCCGTCTTTCTTTTTATTATGAAGTTGAATTGAAGAGGTTCTTGGCCATTCGGTGAAATGCTATTTATTTCATTGTGTTCCTACCCTAGCAAACCCAGATGATTACATGTTTCATAACCTCTGTTGTAGGTATGTCAATCAGAATAAAAATTAATATATGCTCCTAAATTATTTCCACTAGTAGTCCTTGAGATGATTTGGTGGCTTAGGGGTCCTATTGGACTCCCCTGACTTGGCACGATAGTTGTCTTAAAGAGATGCTCCTGCATCAAATATGCATCGTCCTTGCATGGGACTTGAACTCGAATCTCCTCCAACTAAGTGAAGACAACCACTACCAAAGGCTACTTTGAGATTTGAGTTGATCAAAGCTATTAATACAGAGACTGTTGTGTGATTTTAAGTTGTCATTTTCCTGTATTTTGGCATTAAATAAAATACAAATTTGAATTCCCATTTAGCCTGGTCCGAGCCTTGCTTAGCATGCCAGTAACATACACAAACTTCAAATTAAGCATATATTTAGGTTCAATCGTACACGGATCTTTTATGGGTATGAATGATATCCCAACAACTACAATGTCCTATAATCTCACAGAAGAATAAAGACTTGAGAAACTGTTCATATTTATCATCAACATTTACAACACCAGATAAACCTCTATGTACGGCAAGTCGAGGAAAAATCAAACAATAATAACTCAAAAAATGTAGTCTTTGTGGTACATGCTATCTTGGTCAGAATTCTCTTAGAAGTCAGAGAAAACCCAAATAAAGAATTTTACTAGTGACGCTTCATTTCCCGGAATATGTTTGCCACCTTGGGGGACAATCTTGGTAGGAATTTAAACAACTGCACCGCAAATACAATGATAGACAAACATTAACAACAATATTAAAATGTAAAGAAGCTACAAGCACGATACATGTAAACTTGAATATCATGTGCCTGTTCTTACATATTCTAATAGATCCTTTCACAGGTTAAAGAAAGCACATATCACTTCAAACGGTTTTCATCAGAAACCATATAAATAGAATCAATACCCTAAATTTTCTAACCACACCATTTGTGGTTCTCTATTTGTATTGATATTTTCTTACAGCATTGCACTTGTAAATGACGTATACAAGTTCGTTCAGATCTCGCAGTTGAACAAATTAGAGTAGAAGGTTTTGCAATGCTCGAAATGGTTCATAAAAGAAACAATTATAACGTAATAACAAAGTAGCATTCACATTCAGCTTATCTCAGTTCCTATTGGACAGATAGGCAGGACTCGGAGAACCATAATTTTTTTTTTTTTTGGGACGAAACTCGTTGAACCATATCATCTCAGTAAGACTCTACATTTCTCTACTTAGTTGCTGAGCTCAGAGAGGGAATACCAAATATGTGGTAATTTAACAAGACTAGTGTAGTAGATTCCTGTCGTCCCAGAGAGTATTAGAAATGCTAACGTCAGTATATAGAGTTAATGAATTTTGAGGTGGAATACAGCAGCTTTTTATCAGTATATAATAACAAGAAGAATATCTGTCGTTACATAATAATTAGTCTTTTTTCTAACCTGCTCAAGATTGCATTTTTGCAAAAGTCTGAGTTGGATAAGACTAGAAGATGGCTAGCCTAATAGTTATTTTATATTCTGACAATGTATATATTTCACTTAAGTACTTTTAGTAAATAACAGTGAGGCAGAGTCAAAGTGAAATGAACATATAGATAATTAGCGATAATTAGCCTTGGTATTTATTAGAGACAATTAGCCTTTTGGAGATAATATGTAAACCTATAGACATCTTTGAGTGGAGAGACAAAGAGAGGGGATGCAGGTCTGAATAGTTTTGCAAGTCTTAGTAAGAACAGCCATGAAAAATATGATTTTTACTGAAAACTGAAATCACTATAATGTAGAGTAGAACATACCCAAAGTTTCACACATGCATCAATGACAACTGGAATCAGGCAGATAAAAATGGTTATGGCAGACTGATCAACATCAATCCCGTAATGCTCAACCAAAATTTCTAACAACGTCTGCCAACCAGACTCAGAATGATACCTGCAGGTATGCAGTTTTATACATCAGAAAGATTGATATGCACACATTTTTGTCACACAAAGATGAGTAAGATGACGATCACAGATATGAAACTGAAGAAATTAACTAAAATAATTGATGCCACCAGATGACTATCACACATATGAAATAATAAATACCATCATCCCCAAAGCTTCCCTAAGTGACATCGTGCATCCGCAACATGCTGCAGGGGTTTTTTCTGCCCCTGCTAAGGTACAACCTCATTACACAGCGTTGCAAATGCAAGACGTCCTGTAAGGGAATTTTCAATTGCAGCCCGTCCAACAACCAATTGCCTTGATCATGCGATTAAGTCAACTAGACCAACAACATTGTGAGACGTTGTGCATTACTATTGGTAGGTTTGTGTTTTGGTTTAGTTTGTTCAATCAATTTCTAATCAATTTTGGTAACCATGATTCACAATCCAAAAAACTGAAAAACCTTAAGCAAATATTCTTTCAATTTTATTCATAAAAAAGGATCCCTCATAAAAAGGGGTGTGTGTGTATATATATATATATAGATATATGCATATTCGTTATATGAAGACGATCTAGTGAATGAAGAGTGCCTTAAACTTGAGACCTAGTACATTATAACTAATTAAATATGAATGGTTCATATTCATCTTACTCAGTATGCATCTCAACCATTCATATTTAATCTAACAAATGATAGTCAAGTCTTCTATCTAAGTCCCAAACTTAGACCTATATAGTGTCTTTCTCAGTGTGTGACATCCGGTATTTATTTAAAGACCGGATTTGTAGCCCTCGGATTGATCCTGTGGCTGGGCAAAGTTGCTCTCAAAGTCAAACACCAAAATGGGTTCCGGCTGTAAAGAGCAAGAGTGAGGAAGGGTGAAAGATCCCTTCCCATGCCACAAAGATGCAGTCCAAAGGTTGTATATCAAGCGTGTGATTTTCTGTGGCATGGGAAGGGACTTGTCAGCCTCTCTCTCTTGATCTTTACAGCTGGAACCAAATTTGGTGTTTGACTCTAAGAGCAACTCAGTCAGCCACAAGATCAATTCAAGGGCTGCAATACATGTCCAGTCTTTACCTAAAAACTGGATGTGCTGCACTGAGAAAGACACTACCCATATATCATGTGTGTGGATATATACGCGGTAATATTCTCTTACCATATAACTGGAAAAGTCATGTCGCCAGACTGAATCTGGACTACACAATTTAACAAAAGCCCACCTAATCTGTAATCCATATTGACAGCCTAGCAAACATAACATGCTAGGATATCTGGCCAGAGAAAAATTGTGTGTGTGTCTATATTAGCATCAAATCATTTCACATGTGCCTTGACTTTTATAGATTTCATAGTAAGTCAATTTTCATAAACTCCGCATGGTAAACTGGAAAAACCACAGTAGTAAAGAGCAGATAGTATTACCCTAAAAAAATATCTGTGATAAGTATAATAAGAAATGCCTTCCCGGTATCTGAAATATTATTTATTATCTTATAACCTGTAAATTTCAGCAAAGCTACCTGCAAAAGCAAGGGAAGAATTAAAGAATATAAAATACAATCAATTTAACAAGAGTTGAGTGCAGAATTTTAAAGCTAAAGCTAATCTTCATACAAATTTTTTAAAGCAGAAACAAAAATATTCTATATGAATCCAAGATTGCTATGTTTCTTGAGAAACTAGCTACATAGTGAATCTTAATAGGTATTTCATGAGGTTAAGCTATAATTTCATTGTCATACTACTATTTTTGTGTGACATAAGAAACAATCACATCAGCTTGAATTCAACTACTTAGATCTGATGTGTCCTGTTTCTTATCTCACCATCTAGATGTCAAATGTTTTATAGTCTTCACCTATATATATATTCAGTCAATCTTTACTTTGATATTGACTGCTGTGAAAATTCTGAGTAGACAAAAGGTGTCATAATTGCATAATTTTATCGACGAGTATTCAGCAAACAATAAGGGTGCATATTTATCACCCTTAACCACACATATGACAAATTGGAAAGGGCAAAGTAAAAAAATTATAGTATTGACAATGACAATCATAGCTAACAATGCAATTGCTGCTCATACTAACTATTTTTGTCTGACGGATGATGACAATGGTTGTTAACTGTAAAGCGTTCCGAAGACATTCAATTTAAGCAATGTTTTTTATTATCATAGGTATTAAAAAAAAAAAAAAGGTTCATACATGAAGGTATACTAAGGAAATAGAGCAATGGTAACTCACTTTACTCTGATTGCAGTATAAAAGAATGAATAACGAGACCCCAAATATCATATCTGACCATATGTTGGCAAATGCTTTACGATTCTCTAATCTCCATTCATCTCTTAGCTCTAATCTGTTGAAACCATAAGGAAAGTAATTGGACAACATTTTTCATTGAAATTATAGTCCAAAAAATCTAGCTTAAGAACATTAAAACATAAGGGCGTTTTCCAAAATTATCCATGTAATGTAATAGACTAAAGTTCAACATTTCTAATGACATTAAACTGTAATTATCAATATAAATAATAATCGCATATGTTTGACGCATAGGTGAATTTGAAGTCACCACTGACAAATGTGAATACCGGACGTTTTAAAAAAGAAATGTTCCATAGTTGTCATTTCAGAGATCAATTTCCTAAATAATTTTGTTATGCAGATCCAAATGTATAAGTGTGGAATGAGAAAAGAGTGCAGGTATAGATTTAGACCAAAGAATCAAATGCAAGAAAACCTTAAATGAGATACCAAAATCAAGGCAGTGGAATATGTATGAAACAACACATAAATTGGGTGATTTTGCTGAATTGTCCTTTCCTTAGAACTTAAAACTATTATATAATATCAAAGCACACACTCTTGAATCTGTTGTATTATATGGGTTCTTCTCTTCTTCTATACTATTTCTTTTACTTTAGAGACTAAAAAAGAAAATCAAACTCTCCATGCTCACTTTTCCAGAAGTATCTCCCTTCCTCCATCGATGTCAAGGTCAATTTTAAGGGCATATCATTAGAATTGTAAAGCTTTCATCGGACCGTGCAATTGTTCTTCCCTTTCCACTTTAAATTGCTCTGAGCATTTTTCTCTAGCTAAAATTTAATTCCGTTTGTATTTAGATCAGAGAAAAGGATATCACAGAGAGGGATTTTTCTTATTCCATTACTACACAGCCTGCTGGTTCCTAGAAATGCCATTATCTTTAGTAGGGACCCTGGCTTCTATATCTCCATATTTGCTCTAGAAAAAGGGAATTGGTATATCCATATCTTTTCCAGCCCTCCACTTTTAACTTCTAAGTACCAGTTTTGGTCATGCTCTGTAGACTTCTTCCATATTTAATGCATCTCCTCTACCCTGTACCTTATTGTCAATCCCACTTAGACTGCTCGTAGAGTTTCTCTGGAGGAAAATAGTTCCACTATCCTCGTACTCATGCATGGCATTGCTTACAATGCTTAATTGCTTAAATCTCCACTCTAACTTTTTGCACAATTTAAAGGTTTTTAGCAGCCTGAATGTAGTAAAAGATCATGGAGGTTTACACAATGGAACTCGTGATTGATGTAATTATGTAATTAAAAGGTTTAAGTGTTTGATTGTTTATGTAGTCATATGTTCTAGGGTCACAAATCATAAACTAGACTGCACAAATCTCGGCATGTGTGGTTACTTTTAGCCTTCTTCTAGAACTTACTAATTCCTTGTAGTTTACCCACTAATCTCGATTGTGACTTAATGAACCTAATCAACAAAATGGATAAAGATTAAATCAAAAATGTTATGGTTTTCCAAAGGAGCCCAAAAGAGTGTCGATCTTACGCCTTATGCCTCAATTCCCACCAAACCTCCTCATCAGAAAGCGGTGGAGATTTACCAATTTCCATCTCAAAATGAAATCTTGCTCTCTCAATTTTTAATTCCTCAACCATTTGAAGCTTTTGATTTCTTCTGACGTCAAGCATTTCTGCAGCAAGTGGTACAGTCTTCACATATCTGTTCACAAAAAGTGGATGCTGGACCCATTATTTCATAATTTAGAGGTAAAAAATGGTTAAAAATAAATTTAATACCAATTCCAATGCAACAAAGCACAAAGATTGAACTTACAATCTTTTTCCTTTAGTTTATACGTGCATATATAAGACACACAATTATGTATGTAATTTTTGTCATAACCACTGCAATTTGAAACTTGGAAAATAGAACCAACCTACCTACAAAGTTATCAATTGTTTCCTTAGAATAATGACCTACCTAACAAAAAAAATTTTAAGTTAAGGAGAGTAGAAAGGTTAGATTTAGAGAAGTATGATTTATACTATCAATTAATGTTAGATGCTTGTAGGTCTTATATTTGGCTGATCCGTTGAATAAGACACTGAATCTAGGATCTGCATTGATGATGTTGGGTTTTGAATCTTTTGATATAAAACTAAACCAGATTCCTTGACTAAAGATTATATGTTCTCTTCCATATGCATCCCATATAAGTGTTAGAATTAGAGCATCTAACACTAACCAAATGGCAATGGATGGAAACAAGGCTCAGAATTCCCAATGTGGGATTGTATATTCTCCACCACATAATTGCATACATGGCTTTCTTTAAAAGAAAAAAAAATAAATAGCAGCCACTAATTTCAACACATGCTTTTAATGCAGTCTTCTTTTCTTGCATTAACAGAGGTTAGCACATTAAGGTGGCATCCCCTGGAAACTTGCCGAAGTTTTTCCTTAAGCTACCCAAGTTAATATCTATGGAGGGGAGATTTAATTGAATATTGGTGATTAGACATGTCACTGGGAAATTCAGAAAGCCATTGTTGGACAATAATTACAACAAGGCAACACTTTGTCAGTTAAATCTTTAGGATTCAGAGGGTATCGACTCAGTGCCTGAGGTCTCTTTCCTCTCAAAGCAATTTTTTTTGGTGATGCATATGCCTTAAATCCCATCCTCTTTTTGAAATGTGTGTGTATGTCTTTCTATATCTGATAAGAAAAAGAGATAATGGTTACCTGTCTAAAAAAGGCATCAGAAGATAGTCGTGAACCACAAAATCCAAGGCCCAGGGTATAATTATTAACACCGCCAAAAATTTAGCCTGTAAAATGGATGAATTTGACTTACGAAATTAGTCCCTTAACAAAAAGGAGAAGATCCAAATATGAGACAGAAAAATATCAATATCTAAAGGACAAACGCAGGCTGGCTGACAGAAAATTACACTCAAACCATGTAATGTAGTTTTGTTGCATGTTGTAGAAAGGTTAAAAATAGAAACACCAATGCAATATAAATTTCAATATTGCATGCTTTGATTTGATAGCTCCTATATTAAAGGGGGAATGTCTCATGTTCATAGTGCACAAACACGGGTTCCTATATCACAAAAGCAAATACAAAAAGAAAGAGAATCACAATTGCTATTATTGTGATCACTATACTAGTGATTACAGTTTTGGACTCAGCCCTAATTGTAATTGTTATTGTACAGAGCAATCTTATCTCTCAGATAGGCTCTCTCCATTATCCTAGTGATTATTAGGAAAGAACTACATCTCCTCAACTAGATTGTTTCCTTTGAATACAGTCAATGGAAAATATTTATTACCTTTTGGTTTCCACCATAATTTAATTATTTAAATTGACTTAACAGGAGGAGTTATTATTGGAAGAGATGCTTTGATACATTGAAGAATTTTGCATACTCGAGCAAAGGAAATGAAATGAAAGGAAATAAAATAAAAAATAAAAACCCACAGTTGTGAAGTGAAGCAAAGAAAATGAAGAATTTTGTTGACAGACATGAGCACTTACCGAATTGAGTGAGGCATAGCGGAAAACACGGTCTTCATAGAGCATGTCGTCGTCGTCGTCATCTTCCTTTCTAAGAACGAAATCAGTGAGAGAGTAAAGCAAGCCCTTTTCTTGAGTAGGATCCGACTGCACAGCTTCCCAGGAAGTAGAATTAGAATCCGCAAGCCAGTCCTCCCACTTGCGATTCTCCTCGTTCGTCATATCTTGCTGTGCTTCCCTCAGCTCCACGATTGCTTCAGCCCTCGTCTTCCACGCCTCAAATTTCTCACCTTCATCAGAGCCGTCCATCTCCAAGTCATCCTCCGCCTCCACCAGCATGTCATCCTCCTTCAAACCAAGCCAATTGCCATCCTCGTCGAAAAAGAATCTCTGCCACCAGCTCCTTTCCCTTTTTCGTTTCCCGGCATTTGGGATGAACCCGGCGGCAAACTTCCGTCTTGTGTCGCCCAGTTGAGCCACTAATGTCGACGAATTTCTGTGCAGATAAAAGGAGCTCCGCCGCAGCTTCGGGTTATTAAAGATAAAGTTTTTGCATAAGACCATGGAGGACATGATTAGTATGAGCCCACATTTTTCAGCTTCTCAAAGCAGAAATGGAATTCAAACATGAACATAAGTGGAAGTAAATAAGAGAGAGCATGAAGAACAAGAGGTGTTGGTTGGTAAAGAGATACTGAGGGAAAGAGGATAACGGTTTAGTCATTCCTTTATTTATGAGTTCCGCTAATATTAACAATACAAATATTTTTTATTTTTTCACTTTATTATTATTATTTTTTGGAAAATAGCTCTAAATGCCATCTTTTTTATAATTTTTTTTCTTCTGAAAATACCACATCTCCCCAATTTTTTTGCAACTATCACCTGTAAATATATATTTATTATTCACTTATTGCACACATATCACTTTTCTCTGAAATCCTCTTCCTCTTTGTTTTCTTCTCTACCCAAATCCAAACCCCAATTTCGTCTCTCTTCAAATCCCTTCTGCAACCTAAACAAACCCAAACAAAACCATCTTTTCTGAATATGACAGCATGTGTTGGCATTAGGTGGCCATTGTTTGAGCATTTTGGTCCAATTTTGGGGGGTTTTGAAGTCTGGGTTTAATGCCCTTTTCAAGAACAGCTTCTCTAGAAAATGAATTGTTGGGAATATGTAAGTTTTGATGTTAAATTGAACTAACTACGCATCTTCTCACGAAGAAGAAGATCAAGAACAACCTACAAAACCCACAGCTTTGCCCTCAAAACCCAGTTCTTCCTCTTCCTCTTTGTTTTCTTTTCTACACAAATCCAAACCCCAATTTTGTCTCTCTTCGAATCCCTTTTGCAACCTAAACAAACCCAAACAAAACCATCTTTTTTGAATATGACAGCATGTGTTGGCATTAGGTGGCCATTGTTTGAGCATTTTGGTCCAATTTTGGGGGGTTTTGAAGGCTAGGTTTACATGCCCTCTTCAAGAACAACAATCGTATTGTGATTTTATTGCAGTTGTATTGTAGTCGTATTGCGTTTGTATTGCTATGGTATTGTTGTTATATTAATATTTTTTGGTGTTTTATTGATATGTTACTATAATTTAATAGGAATATATGTTGATATCATTTTTCTTTATCTGCTTGTGATTTGAGTAGGAGTTGAGATTATTCTTGGCTGAAGTATTATTTACGATCTCTCTCTCTCTCTCTCTCTCTCTCTCTCTCTCTCTCTCTCTCTCTATGTGCTCTTTGTATTTTTCTCAACATTTATGTGCTAATTTAATGTCTGGCATTGTTTTGGAACCATAATCAGTGTCAATCTCATTGTTTCTTTAAAAGATTGCTGTGAAATTGTCACTTCATTTTCTTCTTTCCTTTGTTTTAAGATATTTTTGTTTGGAGAAAAAGAACTATGTTTTTGTAATCTAAAAGACTAGGTATCTATGTCCCACATCTTGGGACTAATTGAATGTTCTTGTTGATATTGAAAGGAAGCTGGCATCTTTGGTTGAAAAAATGAAGGTGTTACTGCTGAAGTAATTTCTACTTGATTTCAATTTGCCTATAAAACTTGTTGACTGGTGCTCAACAAGTTGGGTTTTTGTAGCTTGAGTTGGCTTATAATTTAGGTTCGTTTTTTGCATGTGAGTGTTTTAATGGATTGGATCTTCTACCTGTATGTTTGTCAAATCTCAATCATGTTTCTGAGATGAGTTGTGCAGTAGTGTTGGTTGAAAATTAATATGTTATTTATTCATTGAAAGCATATTGTTTCCCGATGGTGAGTACTTGACCAAATTATAATTTGCTGCAGTTTTGTCTTGACAATTTATGTTTCTCTCTCTTTTTCTTTTCAAATTGCACAAGGAAAAAGCCACACCCAACTCGTTTTCCCTGTGAAGAACAAATTTGAGGTTAACAATTACACAATGTGTTTTAGCTGGTTTGTGCAGACACTGATGTGCAAGTCATACACTGGCATTGGAGACCATTTTGTGCATAATGTAATGTGTAGACAAGGAGTTCTTTGAGATGCCATTTGAAGAGAAAAGCAAAGCTTCTATTATGAAAATGCTAAGCAAACTTGCAGCAAACTGTACACATCATTGATTATACTTGTTATTAGGCCCCAAGAATTAGTAAGGACATAAGATATCATGTATTCTTCTTGTGGAGCCGTATGTTTCTAATATTTGTGTAATGTACTTGATATTATTTTTGAGGTCATTATTATAATGATATGAAATTTTCATACATGGTTATTATTTTTTATGTACTATTTATTATATGTAGCAACTGAATATTGTAATAGTTCAACAATTAGAACAATATATAATATGGGAAAGAGAGTACAAAGACATCCATACGGTACTTGTTTATTGTCATTTTATTGCTTTTGCATTGGTTGTCTATTGCCCCTTTATTGATTGTTTATTGCTTTCATATTGCTTTTGTATTGCATGTATATTGCCACTTTATAATCTACATGACATTATAATGGAGTGGAAGCAACTATGGATATCATCAAAATTAACCATTCTTACATTATCGTCTTTTATGTTTCAAAACTGTCGTATACGTGACTGCCGTCTCTTGCTCAAGATCCCAAAGTTTTCAAGTAAATTGAATTAAAATTTCATTTAATGGTATCAAAATAATTACATGGTCTCGTATACAATAATATTCAATACAATTTTTTTATTTCACATAATCTTAAAAAATGACCAAGTATCTCAAGAATTAACAAATTGAAAACAAAAATCTCCTATTTAATTGTTGAATTTACATGAAGCATCATCCCTTTTACTCTTGCAGCTGCTCAAGCCTAGTCCCCCTTCAAAAGTCATGATCCAAAATTCACTAGCTGACTAGTCTCTCCAATCTACCAAAATATTTCATTCATTTATAGAATATAAGATAAACAAACCGAAAAACATGAAGCTCTCGAAGGCAAATATTTCATTCATTGATAGAATCTAAGATATTTAATGAGTATACTTCCATACAAAGTCATCAATTATTTTTATCAAATGCAGAATGACATGTCAACCATTGTGTTTTCACCCCACAAATTTGCTAATTTGAAGCACAATGACATCTTCTAAATATACACTCTAGCTATGTTCAACTATATGTCTGTTATGTATAAGCTTTTCATAATTTCTTGTCATTTAAAAACTTTTGTTGGTATTGAACTCAAGACACCAATGAAAATATTTTGAGGCAGTTTGAATACGTACAACAGAGCAAACTATCACAATTGAAGAATACCCCTTACCCAAGATGTGTGACATAGATACACTGCTGGTGACAGGACCCGATCCAAATTCCGCTTTGGAATTCGAGCCGGACCCTGTGCGTGTCCGATACTTGGCGAATGTCGGGCACAAATGACCTATTTGCCCTTCTTACAAACTTAATTTCTAGCCTCGACTTCTACCGAAAATTCGGCAGTCTCCCCTATAATTTGTTCAATCCCAAAATTTCACCTGTCAAAACGAGCATGTAGATTTATACAACCAACTGCCAGTAAACGTAAATATACATTCCAACAGTTCAGTTCTCAATCTATGGCAAAATATTAGAGCAGTTACTAAGAATTTACAAATGAGTTAATCTTTTTACAAAACAAAAATCCTACATCAAGGAAAGGCGCGGAAGATAGAAAACGGTCCGGTGGTGGATTCCTGTGCACGTCTACTGCCTGGGGGCGCAAAACATTCAAAAATGTGAGTGGACAAAAATAAAGGTCTAGAAAATAGCATATGAACATACTAACCCCACTATAAAAACAGTTATGTAAAAATTGAATTTTTACTTTTCATTTGAATCATACTAAAATCAATGCATTCACATATTTATATACGTATATGCCAATCATATTCAAGATCAATAAAATTCTGTTAAAAGCACTGTAATCAATTTAAAACGACCACCTAGGTGTACCCCTTTAATTCTGTCAATTCCTGATATCCGTCAATTTTCCTGGCAGGTCTCGGTGACACAAAGTCAACCCGAGCCTCAATTGGCAGGATTCAGGGGACCGTAGTCAGCCTGATCCGCATTCTGGCTCTCACGGTACGGGCGTCCCCGAAACGCATGAGGCAGATGTCAAGTGCACTGACAAACTAAAGGCAACTTGGATGTCTGTGGACATCATCATATCCGAAGGCAACATATACCGAAGGCAACTTGTTTCTATAACTGGGTACCTAATTAAGTGGCTTAAGGAAATATAAAATTTCTAAAAGGTCTGATAAAAAACTGAATTTTTTGATTAAATCTAGAACTCTGCTTCCAGTTTATCTAATATAAATCTCAATCTCTACTTTCCATATCTTTTTAGCATTTTAACTAGACAACATATAAAGAAAGATATTTAACTTCAACAAAACATGCTAGGAAAACCACAATCAATAAAACTTATTCAAGATCAAATAATGAAATTCATTTGCATAAAATCATTTATAAAATAAAAGTCCACTCAGTTCTGGTCCGATCTAACTGGACCTCTTGAAGGTCTCTCCTACGGGTCTGCTTGGCCCCGGGTGCCTGATTCAACCACCATGAGTATTTAATTAATAAAACTGCTCGGTATAAGTATTTAATTAAAACCCTGACCCCCGGCTCCTAAAAGTGCGTGCACTAACTTTAAAGTCATTCTTATGCCCACTTAAGCATTTCGGATGATTAGATTTGTCTGAAAAGATCTGAGACTTCACTAAGTGATAAACTTCCATATTAGTCAATACGGAACCTCGTGGGGTCCACGACCTCCAATTGCCAATCCGGGAGTTTCTATAAGTTCCTCACATTTAAATACCCATGTCCTGCAAGTCTGGTCTGAATTGGACGGTTGGATTGACCACGATCGTGTAATCGCATAAATTTATAAACCCTAGCCCTAGGGTTCGCGATTTCGGAGTATCCGGGACTTCGATTCACAATCCGTTGAATCCTACACGATTCTGAACTTATCTAGAGCAACATAACTGAAATTGAGTACGATCCAACGGCTCAACAGTATTGAACCCGAAAATCGTACGATATGAAAAATCCATTCGAGGCTCAAACGGTATCCAAATTGAGATCCGCGAATTCCTACGCGCTCGTGACAACCTAAGGATCGCATCAAGACACAGTGCCACTGCACTACCCTCGCCCACGCGCCGTCGCACGCGCCGGCAGCGCTGGGTGTCCAAAGCGATTATGCATTGCCAGAAAATCTCAAAACCATGGCTCCAAACTCCTACCCTAGATATAACACCATATTTGGAACCACTTTTGTTCTTGGACCTACCCCAAAAAGTGGCCGGAAGTGGCCGGAATCACACTTTCAAAATCGGCTGAAACCTAGATTGGAAAATTGAATGATCTACGCTTGGAATTTCTGGAATCCTACCCAACCAGCAGCTAGAGCATGGAAAATAGCTAGAAAAACTTAACTCACTCGTCCGATTTGGTGGCCGGATGAAGGAGAACGAAAGCTTGGAAGTTCTGTCAACTCTGGAGTGATTCCAAGCTTTTTCAAGCGAAAAACAGCTGTTCCAAGGGCAGGGACCAATCGGGAAAGGAAGAGGAAGCGGCGGTGGTTCGATTGGGTCTGGTCCCGTCGATTGGAGTGGAGGGTGGCGGTGGTTATGGAGGTTTGAAGGTAACGATTTTGAGAAAAGAAATAAAAAGGGGAGGGGGCTGTTTTCAGAGGAAGAAGAGTGAGGGAAGAGAGAGAGAGTCAGATTTTTTTAAAGAAACAATGAGATTGAAAATGATTATGGTTCCAAAACAATGTCAGACATTAAATTAATACATAAATGTTGAGAAAAATACAAAGAGCAGAGAGAGAGAGAGAGAGAGAGAAAGAGAGTGATCGTAAATAATACTTCAGCCAAGAATAATCTCAACTCCTACTCAAATCACATGTAGATAAAGAAAAATGATATCAACATATATTCCTATTAAATTACAGTAACATATCAATAAAACACAAAAAAAAAAAAAAATTCAATATAACAACAATACCATAGCAATACAAAAGCAATACGACTACAATACAACCGTAATAAAATCACAATACGATTGCTGTTCTTGAAGAAGGCATGTAAACCCAGACTTCAAAACCCCCCAAAATTGGACCAAAATGCTCAAACAATGGCCACCTAATGCCAACACATGCTGTCGTATTCAGAAAAGATAGTTTTGTTTGGGTTTGTTTAGGTTGCAAAAAGGATTCGAAGATAGACGGAATTGGGGTTTGGATTTGGGTAGAAAAGAAAACAAAGAGGAAGAGGAAGAACTGGGTTTTGAGGGCAAAGCTAGGAGTTTTGTAGGTTGTTCTTGATCTTCTTCTTCGTGAGAAGATGCGTAGTTAGTTCAATTTTACATCAAAACTTACATATTCCCAACAATTCATTTTCTGGAGAAGCTGTTCTTGAAGAGGGCATGTAAACCCAGACTTCAAAACCCCCCAAAATTGGACCAAAATGCTCAAACAATGGCCACCTAATGCCAACACATGCTGTCATATTCAGAAAAGATGGTTTTGTTTGGGTTTGTTTAGGTTGCAGAAGGGATTCGAAGAGAGACGAAATTGGGGTTTTGATTTGGGTAGAGAAGAAAACAGAGAGGAAGAGGAAGAACTGGGTTTTGAGGGCAAAGCTATGGGTTCTGTAGGTTGTTCTTGATCTTCTTCTTCGTGAGAAGATGCGTAGTTAGTTCAATTTAAGATCAAAACTTACATAGAGAGAGAGAGAGAGAGAGAGAGAGAGAGAGAGAGAGAGAGAGAACTAAATTTCATAGAAAAGTGATATGTGTGCAATAATTGGACAACAAATATATATTTATAGGTGATAGTTGCAAAAAAATTGGGGTGAGGTGGTATTTTCAGAAAAAAAATTATAAAAAGGGTGGCATTTAGAGCTATTTCCCTTATTTTTTTTGGTTGCCAAAATTATGACGAGCATGGGAAAATCACAAACACAGGTACTTTAGAGGTTTGAACCTGGACTATTTGGGAATACGCCAAAGACCTGAGCCGATTTATTAACATCCCATTAGTTTTCTTTTTATTTTTTATTTTATTTTTAGAATTAAGAAAATATAACATAGGTAGTTATGTTCTATAAAAGTATGACATATTATCTGATTTTGTTTTTATTTTTAATTTTTTTAATATAAAAAATGTGAATTTACCATATTATCCTCATTTAATTAATAATTTCAATTTTTAATGTTTTAATTAACCAATGGCATTTTATGGTATTTTGAATGTTTCACCATTCTCTGTCTTTTGTTGTTGGAACAATATTTCATGTTAAAAAATATATTGGTCTTATTTTTAAGAGGCACAATTAAATTATTATTTTTTGCCCTAGTTAGAAAGGAGAAGGGTTTTGTCAAATATCATGAGGTTCGAACCTTGAGATATTAAGACCCCTTTTTTTCCACTAGGCTAGATACCTAAATATATTTTGCGATTTTCTATTTAAACCCCACACTTCTCTTAGTTCATCCCAACTTTTAATTTAAATTTTCACAATTTCTAAGAAAATCCCACTATCTTCCCAAGCTACCCTTAAATACACCCCAAACTGAAAAAAAAAAGAAATAAAAGAGATTTTCTATTTAAACCTCACAATTTTCTTTGTTCACCCTAATACTTAAATCATTAAAAAATATTTGTAGTATACATGAGATTTTGTTGTTTTCACAAGTTTGTTTTTATCATGTGATTAGATCATATGGGAAATTGTAGTTTGTTTGGTTTCGTTTTATGATGACACTAAAAACCAATGACCACAACATCTTCTTTTATTTTTTACCCAATGAAAAAGTGACATTTAGCCTACTGAGATGATATGATATAGGGAAGTCATTTGCTATTTGAGAACATTGCTATAGTAAAAATGGCATTTAAAATGATAATCGTTATATACTTTTCTTTCTCCACAATCAATTGTAGCATTGAAACAAAAGCATACCTATATTTTATAGGAGATAAACAGGGAAGATAATGAAGGTGTAACCTGATAAAACTTTATAAAAGTTTACAAAACCCAATAGGTCAGATGAAAATAAAACTGTTGTGATAAAACATCTAATAGTAAGAGATCAATATACATGAAGATGTACATCAAATGAACCGATAAGCTCTTTCCGATTGTCAATACGATCTCGATATGGACTATACCGATCCAATGCTTTGAGGTTGGAAATATCAAGCCAACGAATGATAACAGGTGGCATAGGATGGTGTGGTTGCAAGTGTAGCTGTCAAAATAAGATAAAGTTGTCAAATGTATAGTTAAAACAACAAACAAATTTCACAAGGCAAAACTGCCAGTTATAAATAGAAATTTTTTATTATAATACCTGCACAAAGTGTTTTTCAACCAGTACGATGGAAATTTCCCAACGTTGATATTCAGGTAAAGAATGACTTTCCGTTGGTAGAAACATAAGAGATATGACATTTGAAAAATGCATCAAGACCACATTGTAACAATTTGCAATAAGGTAACCCATTTCTAGTATGAGCATCCACCTATCTTCTAAAGGGTAATCATCAAAATAATCCAAGCGATACTCAACCTCACGCTTACTTTCAACACTCTGAAAGATAAATTCATAAAGAAATTCATCATTTTCCAACTCATTTAGTAACTCCCTCTTTACTTTACGCCAAGAATTCTCCCCGTAACCTAGCAACCCAGCAATAGCTCTAAAGCCACAATTGCCATCATATTTTATATTTTTGGGCCCCATAATAAATGGCCTTATAGCAGCTGGAAGTTTGTCATTATATTGTTGTGTCAAGTCTTGGGGATTGACAATTTGTTGTTGATACACCTGAATTAAAAAAAAAGTGTAAGTTGATCTTTTGAAATTTTGATGCGTTAATCAAAATAATATAAGTACATACCGGTAGTTTTGGTGGCTGCTTCTTAGGCAGTGTAGTTTCAACATTTTGTGAATGTGCACTTTCTACCCTATTTATAAACATTGAAACAAGAGATTTTGTATAAGCTAGGAATAACCTTGCAAGCCTTCATCACACACTTGTTGATATGCCATCTACATAATAAATGTCGAACACTAGGGAATACATTGCGAATGGCATTTATAAGTGCCATTTTCCTATCAGTGACAATCACACCTGGAAAAAAATTTATATTCATGATGCTTTTCAATCTATTCAAAGCCCACATATAGTTGTCTTCCTTTTTAGAAGAAATATAAGCAAATGCAACTAAGAATGTTAGTTCCGTCGATGTCACCCCCACAATTTGTAATAATGAGTATCGAAACCTTTTGTCTTATATGTGCAAACCATTACTAGTACATGAGGAAATGCGTGCAATAGGGTTACACTATCAGGGTAAGCCTAAAAAAGATCGCTCACACAATTGGTGTCATCAGTCTATGCCAATGAATATACTTGTGATCAGATAATCTACATAGCAATAGTTGCATCTCAAATCTATTAGCTTTCTCAACCAATCTACATTAGGCTTCTTAATATAATGCCCACCTCTCTCACAACCTAAAGTAACTCTAGCTCTCCTAGTTATAATTTTTCCAGCTCCATTAGATCTTTTAATGACAACTACTATGCCATACTTTCGTCCTTGCTCACGACTCCAATTAAGCAATGCTTCTCGACTATTAAATATCTATATAAAAGCATATATGGTAGTTGTAAAAGATTATCAACCACTTAGAAGTTACAACATCATAATAATAGTTTATTTACCTCATCAGTTGTGAATTGTTTAGTTGTGTCCAAAACACTTTCTGTCCTGGTACCATGGCTTGGAGTAAAAGTATTTTGTTGTGGCTTCCCAAAAAAAAAAAAAAAAAAAAAAAAAAATACCTACAAGGGGTTCATTATTGGACACTCCTGAGGACTTCAATACTGGCTTTGGGGAAGGCTTAAGTACAAAATCATCATTGGCATTAGAAACATCTGTACTTCCTCTATAGTTGTTAGAATCAAGGGACACCTCATTGCCTTACTTGGCAACAAAATCAGTAGTTGTGACCGAACATTTTCACACTAATAACCTTACACAATGCCATCTCATGCTACCCTTTAAACTTGCCTTAGACAAAAAAACTTTTCTAACAAGTGAGTGGGACTTTTCAAATGAACCCAAAAGTGTGACACTTCCCAAACTAACAAGGGAAGCCGCATAAGCCATTGTTCCCTGATGCTTCCTACTAAAATTAGCATTGAGACCCCACAACACAACCACCCATATATATATATATATATATATATATATTCTAAACTGTCATCCTAAACTCTCTAGAGTTCCAGATAAAACGTGAACTTGTATGTCAATTAGTATAACATGAAGAAAAATTCAAGCTACCCAATATTGGAATTCCAGAAGTGACAATAATGTTATTGTTCCCAGCAAAAAAAAAAAAAAAATGGAACCCCAAATCCGAAATTTAATAACATAAGGTATAAATTTTAAATCAAAAAATCAAAACAACTAAGCAATCAACAACCAAGAGTTTAAAAAAAAAAAAAAAAATACAACAGCCAAGCAATCAACAAAGGGAAGAGAATAAGATCATTATAGCTAAACAATCAACAAGCCTTTCTATCAGCTCCACGCAGATTTTAAAGAGGTAGGCTCGTCAATGTTCTACGTCTTTAAAAGATGAGTAATCTGGAAATAAGATGTAGAGGAGTTTGTATTTTTCTAAAACTTAATATGAAGAGTGGTGGGGTGTGAACAAAGAGAAATGCAGAATTTAAATAGAAAATCTCTATATTTTCCTTTCCTTAATTCTAAAATGAAAAAAATAAAAACAAAATCATTCGTGATAAAAACTCCTACGGAAAATAATTGAAAAAGTCGGATCGACCCGATCGTATGGTTTAAGAGTAGCTCCGATTTGACCCGATTTTAAACTCTGATACTCAGAAGAAGAGTGAAATAGAGACGTTGAAAATGCAGTAGGGTGAGGGAGAGAGAGAGAGAGAGAGAGAGAGAGAGAGAGAGAGAGAGATGAAGGCGGTGGCGGGTATGGTGGTTTCCAATAAGATGCAGAAGTGGGTGGTGGTGGCGGTGGACAGGCTGTTCCATCACAAACTCTGCAACCGATACGTGAAGAGGACCTCCAAATTCATGGCCCACGACGAGCAGAATCATTGCAACATCGGTGATCGAGTATGTTCTTTCTCGTTCTTCTTCTCTCTGTTTCTTATTCAACAATAATTTAATTTCATCATAAGCATATTACTTGATCAGGTCCGATTGGAGCCATCGAGGCCTTTGAGCAAGCGCAAGCATTGGGTTGTTGCCGAAATCATCACGAAAGCACGCATTTATGAGCCTATTTTACCATTACCACCTTCACCTTATTCTACTTCTTAAAGGCTTCCTCTTCAACTGCTATTATTATTCCATGATAAGTAACATTAGCTCCTCCTTTTTCTTTATTTTCTTCCTTATATATTTCATAGCTTAGTTAGTCCTAATGTAATCGTATCAGATTCATTAATTTAGCCATAAAATCTAACAATTGTGATGCCCGTTTTCCAAATTCTGATTTTTTTTTGTTATAAGCAGATTCCAACTCGTTATTAATTTAGGCAACAAATTGATGTTTTGGCTGTAAATCTAAAATTAGTTAAGGATGCAATTCTTTTGCAAACCTCCTGAAAGATATAATAAGTTTGGTGCATTAATACTGTGTGTGCATTTCTTCTCAGAGCTAGAGCTAGATGCAATAGTTAAGCTATAAAAAATCATTGCTTCTCAAAGCTTTTGGTTCAAATGCTATCTCTACTAGTCTTTGCACTTTATCTATTTGTCCTGTTTTGCATTTTCTTCTTCTTCTAATGTTAAAGTAATTTTGTTTGCGTTTCTTGCCATTACCAACCACAAGACTATAAGTTGCCATGTCTAATATCTGTATTTTTTTCTGGTTTAGTTCTCTTATCGTTGACTGCTTAGAAAATGTAACCAAACATGACATAAGCCAAGCATATGCGAGAAGAATATGAAAGCTTTCCAGCATGTAGAATCGTGATTTCACTTTCTTCTGGCAGGTGAAGCTTTTGTGTAGAGCATCTAAGAGGCCGACATGACCAGGTTTAGCCAAAGCAAGTTCTTTTAATTTCTCGAATATTTTGTTTGTATGGGAATGTACCTTTACTCTAAAACCTAATTATGAGGAATTTATATCTCCAATTCTGTACTGAATTTTCCCACTGATACTTTTGATAAATTCTTTATATATCAATGCTTCATTAAGTAAGGCATTGAGCTTTGTATTCTTCAGGAAATGGTTGGTTGATTTCTAGAAAATCTATATACATTTGTATATATTTATGTATGTATGTGTTTGTATATATTAGTGTATGTATATGTATGCATTTATGTATGTATGTTCTCCTTTAGAAAGAGGCTTAAACATAACAAGTGCATTGATTCGTGTCTTGCCAACTGCGGTTCTATGCATTTGGGAACTTCATGTCTATACCATGCTCACCCACGTGACGGTATCTCTGCTGCCACGTGCAACTTGTGACATCACACCACAACCATGTCAGTTCCACCTGCTCACTTGAGACATGCTCTTAATTTTGGACCCTGTTTGCATCCCCATTCACATCCATTATCTTCCTTCATAAATGATCTCCTACAGTAGTTCTTTCCAGATCCTACTCTTCCGCTATCTTGAGACTTTCTCTTGGTGAGTCTCCTTACCCATGGATTTGGGGACAACATCTACTTCCAAAAAGGTCCGGCGAGAGAGAACCCCAGGACGCTATAAGGGCGTTCGAATGAGGGCTTGGGGTAAGTGGGTTTCTGAAATCAGGCTTCCAAAGTCAGGAGACAGGATATGGTTGGGCTCTTATGATGCCCCAGACAAGGCAGCTCGGGCCCATGATGCTGCTGCGTATTGCATTCATGGTGAACGTGCAGAGTTCAATTTTCCAAAGAATAGAAGGCCAGTGCTCTCTAAGGGCTCGACAGTTTCCTTGTCCAAGAAGGATATACAGACTATTGCAACAGATTTTTCTTCAGCTGATGTATCAGAGTCTACTCCAGTGTCGTCTACAATGACAACCCAGGTTCCATCTGATAAACCAGCTTCTCCAAATTTACTGGTTTCTAAGGGTATGGCAAGTGCATATGAAGTGGATAGTGGTTCATTTGCCCCACGTTGCGCTACTGGAGAAGCTGTTGCTTCACTAGAAAATATACAATTGGATGATTTCCTCATGCTAGATACAGATTGGATAGCTGATTTTTATTAGGTATTTATGTGCATTTACATATTTATATCCACTTATGCAGGCCAGTCGACAGATGTTGTAATTAATGTGATTATACTATAAAACTAGGACTTGGGAAAGTCAACACGTGCGACATCCTCCAAAGAAGACGACCGTCTTCTTGTTTATCTCCTCATTGGTGCATCTTGTGCAAAGTGTGTGAGGAAAGTGTGGATCGCTTGTTCTTGCATTGTTCCTACTCAATAAGGCTGTGGTGGCTCTTGTTGAAGGAAACTGAGGCTGTCTGGGTTATTCCTAAAGAGTGTTTCAAGCTCCTTTAGTTTTCAATTTGTAGGTTTAGGAAAAGGGAACCTAGCTTCAACCTTAAGGGGCTGTTTGGTGCAGTCTATGTTTTGGAATATTTGGCTGGAACGAATTAGAAGAACTTTTGAAGCTTATGATGTGGACATGGACGCTCTGTGGCTTAGAGTGAAATTCTGGGCAGCATTGTGGGCTTCGGTAACTTTGGAGTTTTGGGACTATCCTTATCCTATCATTATGAGGGTTCTTGTAGCTGTTGTGAAGTGATCTGCCTTTAGTGTTGGGTTTCTGGGTTTTCTCTGGGAACTTGTTTCGTTTCTTTGTTTTTGCATGGGTTTGGTATTTTGTTCCTTTTTTTTGCTCAGTTCGTGTTGGCTGCGGTGTGAGGATTTCTCATCCTCTTCTTTGCCCTGCTGGGGTTTTTAATATATTCTACGTTTCTATTAGAAAAAAAAGTATGCTTCGATACTAAATTACTAATTGTTTGGATTTGCTAGACATGTGTCTTTTCATCCTGAAGTACTCGGGGTTTGTTGCATGTTTTTAGGAAGCACTTATAAGTGATTTTGCCGAAATTGTTTTTGTTGGAAGCAAGTTGAAATTTTTATTAAAAGTTTTAAGTGCTGCTGTCAGAAAAAAAAACACTTAGAATTGCTTCCTGAAGATTTTCCATAAAACACTTTTAGTGCTTTTATAATACATAAGCTCTTTTTTCTGTCAAATGCTTTTGAACTCCCTTCAGTCTCTAAAAGCACTACTAAACGTGCCCTAAAATTTAGCTGAAAAACGAGTAACGTTGGAGATGCTTGTCCAATCTAGATAAACCGTTTACTTTCCACCCTTTTATGGCATGTTCACGTACTTGGAATGAGTATTGGAATCATTTTAATTACTGATTTAGTTTGCTAGAAACATGCAACTATTTGATTTGATAAACGGAATCTGATAACACTAGTTTTGGACTCTTGCATTAAGCGCTGGTTTACCAATAGAGGACTTGTATGACCGTATAAATGGAGATTAACAAGAGATTTTCTCCGCCTAAGGAAGTTATGGCAGATGCCTCTGGTTGGTTCTGAATTACAAATATGCTGCTTTTTGTTCGTTGGTCCTTGCTTGGGCAGGAGTGAGTGGATTATAATTCTGAGGCTGGTCGTCCACTCTTCTGTTTCGTGTTGGATGCATTGCAGAGTGTGGATATGATTCATTTTTGCTACTTGTGCTTCCTGGCTGGAGTCTACAAGCCTTTTCAAAGTGCAAAGAACCATTGACTTAACACTTGAGGGTGAGTGTGGTCGCTGCTGAGTACTATGCTACAAGCCTTGTCATTACCTGGCTAAACTCGGCTGAATCCATAGCATTTCCTTAATCCTTGTATTCTCATGACTCTCCTCACCTCTTCCACCCCAAGCCAGTTGCCGGTTTCAGCATGAACCATGCTCAGTAAGGTATAGTTGGCAGCATTCTCAGGCTCCGTTGTAACAAGCTGATGTGCGAAAGATTCTGCTTTCTCTAATCTTCCATGAACCTTGCAAGCTGTAACCAACGAACTCCAGATTTTAGTACTTGGTTTCATGGGCATTGATCTAACAAGCTCATAAGCATCTTCAAGCTTCCCTAATCTTCCAAGAAGATTAATATAGCAAGCATAATGCTCCACGCTTAATTGTATTTTATTGCTTTCTATCATACGCTTAAAGATCTTATTTCCCTCTTCCTCGAGGCCAGCATGGTTGCAAGCAGATAAAACAGAGAGGAAAGTGACTGCATCAGGCTCTATCCCTCTCTCTTGCATCTCATCAAGGAGTTGCAAAGCTTTCTTACAGTGACCATGAAGGCCATAACTGCCAATCATTGTGCTCCACGAAACAGAATCTTTCCTTGGCATCTCCTCGAAAATTTGACGTGCATCCTTGATACAACCACACTTTGCATACATATTGATAAGTGCATTGCCAATGAAAATGTCAAAACTTAACCCAGATTTCAAGACATAGCTGTGGACTCCACATCCAAGGTTTAGTGAAGATAGAGAGGTGCAGGCAGAAATGATTGCCAACAGAGTTACAGAGTTTGGTTCAATTCCTTCAACTCGCATCTGGCTAAAGAGTTTCAGAGCTTTTGCGTTATTGCCGCATTGAGAATAGCTCCCAATAATCAGACTCCACACCACAACGTCTTTAACAGGTACCCTTTCGAAAATTAGCTTGGCAGGACGCAAAGCTTTCCCGTGTTTGCAATACATGTGTATGAGAGCTGCTGAGCAATGATGGTCTGAATCAAATCCATTACGAAAAGTATATGCATGAATCGCTTTCCCATGTTCTATAAGTCCCAATTCGGCACAAGCCGGTAAAATGGCAAGCACCGTCACTCTGTTTGGTTTCAATCCTTCAACCTGCATTGCCTGGAAGCATTCCATTGCCATGTCATAACTGTGATTAGCGATGCATCCCGAAATCAAGACAGTCCAAGAAACTTCATTTTTAACTCCCATTTGATTAAAAACATGTAAAGCCATCAACGAGTCATGACACCTCATATACAAATCAACCAGAGCCGTTGACAAGAACACCGACTCCTTAATCCTTCCATCAACAATGACGAGTCCGTGAATCTCTCTGCCCAGTCTCAACTCTCTTGTCCTTGCGCAAACTGATAGGATGCTGGCAATCAACTCCGCTTTCGGCATAAAACCATGAAGATACATTTGCTTAAGCACTTTAAGCCCCTCTTCGAGATGCCCATTTTGTACATAACAATTCATCAAGGAATTCCACGTGATGGTGTCTCTTTCAGGCATTTCATCAAACACCTGACGTGCTGCTTCAACAATTGTAAATTTCGCATACATAGAAATGAGAGAATTGGATACAACTGGGTCTGAGTCACAGCCTGACTTGAGAGACAAGCAGTGAAGTTGAAGCCCAAAGTGATGGGACATTGCGTAGGAGCATGCTTTGATGATGGAAGGGAGAATAAAGGAGTTTGCATGGAGGCCAAAGGGATGGAGCTCTTTTTTGTATAATCGAAGGATTTGGTCATATAATCCTTTGACAACCAAGTCTTTGATTTTAAAATTAAGGGCTGAAATTGTAAGTGCGGGGCTTAGACTTGAGGTGAACCGCCTGATCACATGATAATGCATGATAGTCTTTGATTTTCTAGACATATTATTGACTGCTATGGTAACCATTAGGTTTCTGCATTAATAGTCAGCGGGGCATATAAACACTATATGCTAAGATGCAATGAGTTTAACAACATGGTTGCTTGCTTTAGGTGGTGACGGAAATGATTATTTAGGCTTATGAATTGTTTTAGGTTTTGTTGTCTTTTTTAGCTAGGGGTTTTGATTGTCCTCTAATGAAGTTTTCTATTTTGATAATATAAAAAATAATGCAATTAAAATGGATTTTTAATTTTTATCTAATGAAATATTTTGCAATTAATTCTATTTTTTTATATAAACTTTATTGAGAAAGGGGAAAAACCAAACTTATAATCCGAGTACATGAATAAAAACTCGAGCTATAAGCTTCTTGCGTGCACAACTGAAGACATGAATATTGGCATTACATTTCGAAGCCTTTTATTAATTAAAAAGCCCAGCTTGGAAGAATGCACCGAAATCCAGAAGGGGAAGTAGGCTGCTCCCGGGCCGGGCAACATGATTTTGATAAAATTGATGTGGATGGTGGGGATGATGGCCACACCTCAGCTCTTCTCCCAGTCTTCCTCACTGCTTTTACAATCATTTTGCGATCCATAAATCCCAATACCGTGATCTTGTTGGATGTCACATCTATTTCAACGCATCTTACTCCTGTGAAATTCATATAATTCAAATTAACCATGCATACATAATACATTATACATATGTTATGTATATATCATCAATGTCATGCATGTGTACCTTTGATTCTGCACAAGGCTTTGCGAACTGCCTTCTCACAGACCCTGCAGTGTAGACGAACCTTTAACTCTACAACCTGAGTGTGTCAACTGGGATCAATATCAACAGTACCATACCATACATTACATAGAAATAAACACAAACTAAATTCAAGTGACTGAATGGACAGAGAGGCATATACAAACCTCCATAAATTATGAACACCACAGCAAAGAGAGCAAAAACAGATCAATATCAAGTAACCAACTGTATGCCCGCCCGCGCTTTTGAGTTCGATGGATGATGAGTTGCTACTAAACAAATAGCTAGCAGAGAAGGGTGAGCTAAATGATTGCTAAATTTCATAATGATTACTAATTATAACAATCATGTACAGTAGCATGTGCGTGTGGGTGTGGGTGTGGCCATTCTTCCCAGAAAAAGAAAAACCAAAAAAACAAAAAGTACTCGTATTTTTTCTCCAGAAGAAATTATTCAATGTCGATTGCATCATTACCTGGATATTGTGTGTAAGCGTCTATTATAAGCTTTCATAATCACATCGTGTTGTGATCATTTTGTGTGTTGTCTTGTTATAAAATTTTAGGTAAATTATTATGTTTATGTTGTCAAATATGAATCAGTATAGTGTTCTCTTGCTGAACAAATATTTATGTCAAGAAAGCAAGACCGCACAAATGAATGATTACCATAGTCATATTTTGGTTCTTCAATTTCCAAACTTCACTTTCGCTAGCAATCGAAGTCTTGTCGTCTTTTATGTTATTTTCTTCATTAAGTTTAGGGGTTAATGAGTATTTTTATGTTGGTTTTAGTTCCCATCATTCTAAAACTAGGGCTGGCATTTTAGACTGACCAAGCCAAATCGAACCAAACCGATTTAGCCGGTTCAACTCTTTTCCCATTTTCTTGACACCGATGTCCGAATCAAACTGAACCGTCAGATTACGGTTTGGGAACCACTTATGTATGCTTAAATCGTCGGTTTTCGATAAACTGACCGAAACCTAAAATATGCATTAATGCTGGAGTTGGGGAGAGTCGAACCATTGACCTCTAAGGCTAAAGAGGGGTGTATCCAATTCAAACTTTTAACTTTTATAGAGTTTAAAAGTCTAGAGGTATTCAATTTAGATTTTTAAAAAGCTTATAAAAGTCTAGTGGTATTTAATTGTGACTTTTAAAAAGTAGTTAAAAGTATTTAAAAGTTTTGTGGTATCCAGTTGTGACTTTTAAAAGTCTTTAAAAGGGTTTAGGGTTTAGTTACTTTTTTTTAATAAATAGTACAGCCGCGCAGCTATACTAGGGTCTTGTTTTTCTTTATTTTTTCTAATAAATAGTATGGCTGCACAACTATACTTTTTAAATATAATATATTTAAAGAGTACAGCTGCGTGGCTATACTGCAGTGTTTTTTTTTTTTTTTTTTTTAAATAATAGTATAGCCGCGCGGCTATACTGCGGGTCTTTTCTTGTTAATATATTTAATCGGGTCCTTTTTTCTTAATTTTTTTCTTAATAGATAGTATAGCCGCTCGGCTATATTCTTTAAATATATACTTAGAGCCTTTTTTTAAATAATTTTTTTCCCTTATTTTCGTTTGTCAATAAGAGTAGTTTAGATAATTATCCATTACTATTAGGCCATTATCCGAGTATCTATTATCCCCTTTTGATTTTTTAATTTTTCAGAGTTATTACCTATATGGAGAATTTAGCATTTTTCCATTATCTTATACACGTACGTATGTATTTTTCAATAATACTTCCATTTTTGGTACACGTCTTAAAGACTCGGTAAAATATACGTTTATTAAAAAAAAAAAAAGCAAACATACAATACACATATTGTACACATACGTATGTATTGTTCGTGCTTAATACAAGTATTTTTTTACAAAATTTTCAATAATACACAAAATTCAGGTATTATATACATAATTTTCACATATTATTGAATAAAAATAATATATATTTAAATAATTAAATAAAATATATTAAAATATTATGTATTGTCCAAACTTTTCAGATGTAACTTGCCAAAATTTTGCCGAATAAAATATGTATGTATTTTATTCATATTTTTCCTGTTCCATATTTTACCAACTATGAAATAATTTGAGAGTCTAAGATTATTTCTTACTTGTCGTAAGAAAAATGAAAGATGTTGATTTTTGCATTCTCTTTGCGAACTAGAACAACAATTTCATACAAAGTTTTATGGGTATATGGTAGTAAGAGAGGTGGTAGTATTTTTCGTGTAAAGTGTTGTTTGAAAAGTGAAGCCATTAACAAGACCACTCAACTCAGCATGCAATTATCTACGACAAATAATGTGTGTAGTAACATAATTTAGTAGCACTAGAGAGAACGAGGTAGCATTATTGCCAGAGGAACTGTCAAGGGCTGATCAGGTTGAGGAATGATGCTTTTCATCCTATTAGTTCTTACTGTTGAATTTTTTTAAATTTTTTTGTTAATAAAAAATATAGCCGTGCGGAGTATAACCATGTGGCTATACTCTTTTAAAATTTTTTAAATAAAAATAAAAAAATCAGTCGTCTAGGCGATATACTGCGGTGTGTTTTTAAATTTTTTTTAAAAAATTAAAAGTATAGCCTCGTGGCCATACTAGTTTTTTTTTTTTTTTTTTAAAAAAAGGTGCCCACAAGCTGGCAGGTCTTTTTTTTAAGGATTATTTATTGTAGTGCCTCTTGAAATTTCGGTCAAATCTCACTTTATCCCCCCAAAGTTAAAGTGACTCACTTAACCCCCTTGATCGTGACTTCATGTTTCAATTTACCCTTTACCGTTATCTCCATTACTAACTCTGTCAGTTTTGATGACATGTCATGGGTATTTTAGTCTTTTTATAAGAAGTGATAATGTGTCATGTGAATGACCCCCTTTTTTGTTTGAATTGAATGAAATATATAATAAAATAATGTAATTACTTATTTAATTAAAAATCTATATAAAAATCTATCTTCTTTATGCTTTAAAATAAAATAAAAAAATAAAAAAAACTTACCCATATCGACCTCTCCCCAAAAATCAATCCCTATCTCTAAAGAATGGCCTCATCCTTCATATTTTCTTCTCTCTCTACAACCAACAATCGCACCATCATTCATAACCACGCAAACCCTCCACCAGCCATACGCACCCCCACCCCTCACCAACCATACCGTCAGAGGACCTGTAGTACACGATCGAGCCCGAGACATTAACGGCCAGCGCTGTCACCCCGATGTCCTGTCCGCCGCCCCAATGTACACCAACCCCTCGACGTTGGCTATGGTGGAGTTGTCGTCGTGGGAATGAATGGACGAAACGGGGTCAAAGTTTTTGATCCATAGGGGTTTCTGTCTTTTGTTTTGAACTATTGTTTGAAAAGCTAGTGATTTAGAGTCTGTCCATTTCAATTGGAGTAAAAATGTTTCAATTTAGGTCTATAATGAGGGAATTTTGGGTTTGAATGTGGGGATTGAAGGATGGGATTTGGGGATGATTTGATTATAGAGAATTGTTGGAGAGCCTGCCCTGAGTTTGTTTTTGGGGAGAGAAAGAGAGATTGAGACAAATCTTCTTCTTCTTTGGTCCAAGCTACTTAGTTGGTGTGCGCCTTTTCCCAGCAAGAGATTGAGACAGATCATCTTCTTCTTTGGTCCAAGCTATATGTAAATCTAATATATTATTTAATTATTAATTTACTTTATTTCTTTTTTAGTTTTAAATAAAGAGTTAAAAAATTTAAAAACAAAGAGTTAACTATGGTTACTTAAAAGTTTTAAATACTTTAAGAATGATGGTGAGTGTACATATTGGGTTTAAGTGGTGAGCAAAAATGCTCCCTTGATCCTGAGCTCCGAAATTATGTTAAAAGTCTTGTTTGACTCTCAACTGCTCCCATGTGGACATCACATGCTCTTTTTTTTATTTTTTATTTTTTATACAGAAAATCCTAACATAATAGACGATATGACTTCTTTTACTAACCACCTTAATCATTTTGAAAATTGAAGTACCAAAATGAGAATTGTGCCAAAGTTCAAGGACTATTGCACCTATAATTTACACTCCAAAACTTTAAATAGTGGGTTAGACCGAGCCAACTGTCCTGATCGTATGGGTGGATCTAGTTTGCAAAATGTGACCCATGGTACAAACTCACATGGCCGGTCTTGAGATTTTGAGGAACCTGTGCGAAACTTAAACTGGAACCCTCACGTAATCTAATATAAAAATACTAAATAAACAAAATTCGCCATGACTTGATGTCATAAAATAATTTTTTATAACTAAAATTCATCATCAATTAGCATGTAATAACAATCACAAAATTAAATTCATAACTTTTTTTAATGTTTTCATTTGATAAAGTTAATAATTAGTACGTTGGGTAAAAAAAATAAGGGTCCGTTCGGTAATTTTTTTCACAGCCCCATTTTTGTTTTCCGATTTCAACAGAACACCCATTCGGTGCGGTGTTTTCCCAAAATACAAAATCTGTGTTATGAAAACAAATCCAACCTCATGTACAAAAATTGAAAACAAAAAAAAGTCGTTTTCAGTGTTTTCTGAAGACACGGGACACGGGAATGCATCCCTTCAATTATTCCAGCTCTCTCTCTCTCTCTCTCTCTTGACAACTGAGAAAACCCCATCAATGTCGTAAAGCAAAGATAGATGCGTCTCCTGCAAGTTAGAGAAGAGATGACTAAAACACAAGGCCAAGGATACATACTAAGCAGTTAGTGTCATGTCGTATTGATATTGTGTAGATAGATATTATTATAAAATAATAACAACAGATGCTATCGATACATTATTGACAATATCGATAGAGATGGACGTCCTTACAGAAAGTTTTTGACCAACTGAGACTCAAGTGTTGGTGATGGAGCTAGACAAAACCATTCCCAGACGTACAACTTTAATTGGTGCTATGAACCAGCTGCTCATACGCCCTCATGCACAAAGAGCCTACTTTCTGTTGCCAATCTTTACAATTTGCAATACCCTTAACGTAACTTGGGTGATTATTATATTGTTTTTCTACACTGTTATATATCCCTTCAGCTAATTCCACACCCCATGCATCCTTGAGATCCTGCACTTCCCATTTAATTAATTTGCATTGGTGGGTTTGTTATTAGATACTGATTTTCAGTGGCGACAGCAAATACATACATGTTACATTCTCTAGCGGCTTATATAACATAGCTATTTTCTTGAATATCATTGCAGAAAAGTAGTAAAAAGAATAAGAAAGTTCCAATGGCAAGAGAGCAGGAGCAATTTTCAGCAGAGATCCAAGACCGGGGCTCTGAGAATATGGGTCCTAATGGTGGATCTTTCTTTGTGTCTGTAAAGGTACGGCAACGCTTGCCGGATTTTCTTGGTTCAGTTAATCTGAAATATGTGGAGCTTGGTTACAGTTATCTCATCAGCCATAGGCTCTACTTCTTGATTGTACCGGTTCTCATAGTGCTCTGCAGTGCTGAAATAGGAAAGCTGAAAGATCTCTTTCCAAATCCGAAATGCGAACTTACGGATGCTCTCTTTATGTTGGTATTATTGGGATTCATTCTATATATTTTTCTTGACTTGGCACCTCGCTCTACTTATTTAGTTGATTTTGCTTGTTATCGTCCACCAGATGAACTAAAGGTAATTCAATTTACATATATGCTATTACTATACTAGCTATATAGCTAAACTAGTACATAATTTCTATATTTTGATCTTCAATACTAATAACTAATCTTGAAGTTTTTTCTGGTTTTTCATTTAATTTTCTGTATGTACGGGGCACCAAATTAAAGATCTCAAAGGAGGAATTCATTGAATTAGCAAGAAATTCAGGCAACTTCAATGATGCTGCCATAGATTTTCAAAAACGAGTTCTCAAGAGTTCTGGCATAGGCCAAGAGACGTACATGCCCCGAGTAGTGTTTCACCCTGATTACAAAATAAGTCTAAAAGATGGAAGAGAAGAGGCAGCTATGGTGATGTTTGGGGCCATAAATGACCTTTTCAGAGCCACCAAAATCCGGCCAAAGGACATTGGAATCCTAGTAGTGAACTGTGGAGTTCTGAATACCACTCCATCTCTGTCATCAATGGTAATAAACCATTTTAAGCTGAGGCCTAACATTCAGAGCTTCAACCTCGGTGGAATGGGTTGTGCTGCAGGAATCATAGCCATTGATCTGGCAAAAGACCTCTTGAATGCTTATCCTGGCACATATGCACTGGTAGTTAGCACAGAGGCCGTGTGCTACACATGGTACAAAGGCAACGACTTGGACATGCTGCTTTCTAATTGCTTCTTTCGGATGGGGGCTGCAGCCATGTTGCTCTCTAGCTCCCGTCTCGACAGATGGCGTGCCAAGTATGAACTCAAGCAGGTACATACCTACTACTTGCATGTAATTTTCTCTCGTTAAACTAATAATCTTATTTAATGTGGCGAATATATATAATGCAGCTGGTTCGAACTCACAAAGGCATGGATGAGAGAAGCTTCGAAAGCATACATTTAAAGGAAGATGCAAAAGGGACACAAGGCGTGTCAGTGAGCAAAGATGTGGTTGAGGTTGGTGGGCATGCACTCAAGGCCAACATCACCACCCTTGGCCCCCTAGTTCTCCCCGTCTCCGAACAATTCCATTTCCTCACCAATTTGCTCTTCAGGAAGAAGAAAACTAATTACAAGCCATACATCCCTGACTACAAGCTCGCCTTCAAGCATGTGTGTATATTAGCAGCAAGCAACAAGGTGCTCGATGAAATACAGAAGAATCTGGAGCTTACAGAGGAGTACATGGAGGCATCCAGGAAAACCTTGGAGCGATTTGGAAACACTTCTAGTAGTAGCGTTTGGTATGAACTCGCTTATTTAGAGGCAACTTCCAAGATCAAAAGGGGTGATCGGGTTTGGCAACTCGCTTTCGGCTCAGGGTTCAAGTGTAACAGCGTCGTTTGGAAAGCTCTTAACAATGTTGGGAGGCCTAAGCAGAATCCATGGCTTGATGAGGACAAAGATGAGTGTTTGTAGTTGTTTGCAGAAGCAGACTTGATAACTTGCAATTGTTTATTAGCTCAAGTTTTCACACTCATCGTCCCATCATCTAAACAAAGTCTGAGGCTTATATATAAGGCTTTGGTATTTGGTAATACAATATCCCTCGTACCCTCAACTCAATCCTTCATCAGAATTTATTTTTTTAAACCCATCCTACCCCATCATCTTCTTAATCATTCAAAGCGAATGCATCCTTGCACTATTTAGATTATTTGTAGTTTAGGTAGATTTTTATTTTTATTTTTTATTCAACAACATGTTCTATGATATTTAAACTTAGGATCTCCTTCAATAAAGTGGGGACTGAGTGTCACTAAACCAAATAATAATTTATCTAACTATTTATTAATAGGGAAGTGACGATTCAAACTTAGGACTATTTCAATAATATTATGTCATTAGACTAAGAATTAGTTGATGTCATCATGAGTTTGTTTGTTTCGACTCAAAAAGTTTTTTGTTCATTATATGCATACTAGAACAAGCCCAAAGATTTAAATGTGGAAAATCTTATGAAATATGTGTATATGTTGTAAAAGTCTTTGTGTGGAGCCCACTAACTATTCATTTAGAGACTTTGGTAGTAACTGTTCATTCACGGGCATCCATAATTTAGCCTATAAATACCTTTGCTGAGTGACCAAAGGGAGAACGAAGAAAGAGAAGGGGAAACGGAAGAGAGAGAAGAGGAAAAGGAAAGGAAGAAAGAGAAGAGGAAAAGGAAAGAAAAAAAGAGAAGAGGAGAAAAGAGAAGAGGAGAAAAGAAAGAGAGAAAAAGAAGAGGAAAGAGAGGAGGAAAGAGAGAAGAGAAAGAGAGAGAAAATTCAGTGAGCTTCACATATTGTAAACTCTAAAGTTGTAGCCCTATTATTTCATATAGTGAAAAAGTTACTGCTGCTGCTCTCCGAGGACGTAGGCATAGCCGAACCTCGTTAAATGCTGTGTCTCATCTACTTTACGTGCAGCTCAATATTCGTACATATTCCAAGTCATTTTATAACACGTTATCAGCACGATAGTCTCTCCTTTTATTTCTGAAATTTTTCAACTCAACACTATGTGGTTATTTCTCTGTCTCCTCTCTGTCATATGTCTACTCTCACTTTACTACTACAACGACATGCAAACTTTCTTTTTTGTGTTCTCACAATTTCTATGTTGTTTAATCCATGCTTGTTTAATTTACTTCTTTGTAACGTAATTTGTAATTGCTATGTTGTTTAATCCGTCCTGTTATTTTATGGTGGTGTAATTTTTTACCCATCGCGTTGTAACACAAATTATTGTAATAAAATTGTGGTGTTGATATGAACCCACAAATAATTGTCTTTACTTTATTCATTCCGCAATTATTTTATTTACTGTATGGTGTAGGTTTATTACCCATACAAGCACATTTACT
>NC_047650.1:60260-159497 GCF_902201215.1 Prunus dulcis | reverse complement strand
ACATATTCCAAGTCATTTTATAACAGTATACTATATATTAGAATTAAAAACACAGGTTGTTAGGACTCAAGATTCCACATTATTAAAATATATTATAGAGTGATTTAAGAGCTCATAGGCACCCTTCCCTTACAAGCCCTTTTTAGGGGCAAGTTCTACCTATGGATTCTTACCATTTGGATCAAGATGATATCAAGTCATTGAATATTGGTAGTTGAGAGAAGCCGCCTCAAAGGAAGGAAAGAGCTACTACCGGGCAATGTCTTTTGACAAGAATTATCGATTTGCTGCGTCTTTCGCTTGATGAGTTGATGCCCGCAAAAGAAGCCGCATCTAGATGATGTATATTAACTCTATAGAAAATATCGGGCTTTTCAGCTTCCTCTGCTACAGCGGACACCCTGGTAGCAGGGTGCAGTGGTGTTGATGGGCTTTTAGCAAGCATAGCAAAACAAGAGATGCATACATACACATCAATTCTCTCTTCTATTACTCAATCAGCGTCAGAAATTCAATCAAATAGAAATCTCAAAAACCAAATATTTTTTAACACCACTTCCTTATCTATCTTAAGAAAGAAATGAAACCTGATAAATACACAAGGCTACAATATAATTCCCTTCTCTCACCTCACCTCTTTCTCTCCTTTCCATTTGCTTTTTCCTCTTTATGTTATACATAACTGTTTTCTTTTCCATTATTTCTTCTGAGGTCAGTCCATCGTCATTGGTTGGGTAATGCAACACCTGAAGCGGGCCTTACGAACAGTTGTCATGATCTCAGTCTCAGCATTCTCAAGCATTCTCACAACTTCAGTGAAGGGTGGCCTGACATCAGGGTTGGCATCCCAGCATCTCGTCATGATCTCGCCAAGAACAGGTAAGCAGTCACTGGGAATGATAGGACGGACACCCTTATTCACAACTGCAAATGCTGCCTGCACTGCTGTCATGTTCTGGAATGGAAGCATCCCTGTAATAAGTTCCCAAAGAACAATCCCAAAGCTATACACATCAACTTTCTGAGTGTATTTCCTATGCTGGATCATCTCCCTGCGGACAGCAATACAATCAAGCAATGCATTTAAGTAGCCCGCACTAAAATAAAAGTTTAAGAAATAACCAATAAACAATCAGCAATGACGCTAGTCACAAGCATCTAAAGTTGTCGCTACATGATGAAGGATCATTATCAATTTCATTGTGCAAACAGTAAAAAGAGACCAAACCTTTAAGTTCAATCCTCATTCTGTACACCAGGAAGCTAATTAATAAATTTCCCATTAGCAGTCCTCAAGAAAAACAAATTTCATGAAACAATATTGATATACAACCGAAAAGACACAAAAGTTAAAGACACAATACTGATGAACTATTTGGTCATGCGACTAACAAGCTTTAATTAACTCAACGAGCCAATGCCACCTAAATGGGCCAGCTGCTAAACACATAACAACCAATAAATAAGAAACCCATGAGAGGGCATCATTCTTCGGGCAATGAAAGTGAAGGTTTCCAATTTCATTCAAATTATTAGATGAGAACAACACAGGTTTCTCACATGCAAATGAAGTGGAAATTGAAAATTATGCTAGTTTGATAGATACGTAATAGCTAATACCAACATTTTCAAAGGCAAGGCGTTTTCAGTCCCGCAAGGCAAGGCGTAAGCCTTTCGAACATGAGTTTTCTTGACTAAAAATATAACTAATATAAAATATCAAAAAGAAGACCTGAAAAAGATTATAAGAATAAACCATTATGGAATTGGACACCATTTGTTGAATGCTTTTTATGCAAAAACGAAACAGGTTAGAGCACTAGAGCTACCTTCATAAATACACAATAAATATCAATGCATTTCACACGGGGCACATCACAAATTATCCGTGTAACTATAGGATCCAGAGTCAAATTAATTTCCAAATCCCTAGTTGAAAATGTAATCTGATCTGCTACCAACATTTGGAACCAAAACACCTCATCGAAATTCTAAAACAAGACTTAAAATTTCTTTCAGTTCACATTATTGCTTACAGATACGGAGACTTCTGAGCTCATGGTCAAGAGGATCCAGGACCAATTCTAATTACACTACCGATCAAGTGTAGTCACCATCATATCTAAGTAACTGGGTAATAGAGTAAGTGACCCCATAATTACATTGCATGCAATAACGTTTGATTCTAATAACAATAACAGTAGGTATTGTCTCGCAATGTATAACCCTCTTAAAAATGTAAAGCGGGTCACTCATCAGACATATCATAAAGAATGGAACAACAAAGGAAATTTCCTCATGACCGATGCAAGAAGAAAACCAGTATTTATTTTATCCATAGGCACAGCTTTAATTAAGTCTGTATTTATTAACATTACAATTTAAGGTTTATTTAATATCATGATTTAGAGTTTTAATTATTAAGGATTGATGAGTATGCTATTCTAGAAAAAAGGTTATTCTGTGGTTTTTCATTTTTTGTGTGTGTGTCCGGATAGGGGTGAAATGCAAAAAGGGCTTGAATACAATTTGAGTTCTGTGTTACTATTTCGTTCACATCAACAACTGCAAGGAATGAATCATGGGCTGATTCAGACCCTCTTGGTTAGTATCTAATACAGTGTGTGTTATTTAAATTGTATGCATTGTCACATTTCCTAAATTAGATCAAACCTCGTTATCGCATGATTAATACCAAAGGGTTGTCGAAGGATGTGGTACATGGATGTTTTATAATGTCTTTAAGATAGGTACTTTGGATGGATATATAGTTTTTCATTAATGAGCATTTCAGGTCCCACCCTAGGTTACTTTCGTCATAGAGAGCCTCTCAATTTGATGAGACTTTTACAGTTATCTAAATTTTTATTTTATTTCTTCATTCAATAAGAAAATCCAGGATGATCCAATTGTTAAAATTTAGCTATTAATTAAGGGCTTAGATTGTTGAGAAAAATCCAAAAGCTATTAAAGAAAAAGATTCTCATGTATGGGGAAAAATATCTTTGTATATGACGGATAAAGACATTTCTATTAAAAGAGAATCTTTGGAGGCAATGAGAACTACTGAGAAGATCAATTGGAGCAAGAACATTCCAAAATACGATGAAAAATAAAAAATAAAAAAGTTTGGAAACAAGGACAAAAAATAAAAGAAAAGAACAAGGCCATGGTTGATCTGATGGCATGAGGAAATAAAGCGTGTAGAATCAAGAAAAATATGACATTGAAGACAAGAGTCGGTTGCCCCAAAAAAAAAGACAAGAAAGTCGAAGCAACATTTCAAGTAGAAGCACACCATTGAGAGAGAAAAAATCGAGAAAGATAAAAGGCACCCATTAGTTGCCTTGAAAAGGATATTCTCTGGGAAATCCTCTTCAAGGCAACTAATGGACAAATTTTATCTTTCTCCATTTATTTCCCTCTCATATAATTTTGAAGACTAAAGTTCCTCCTGAGGTAAGGGTGATAGCATGGATAATCGTTCACAGGAGGTTAAATAGCTTGCTATTCAGAGGAGACCCACCTTCTTCTTGTCGGTCTCCTCATTGGTGTGTAATGTGTAAAAGTGGTGCTGACAGTTTGTACCACGTGCTTATTCACTGTTCAATTGCATTATCTTTGTGGTTACGTTGTTTAGGGAGGCTTTTTCGAGTTGGGTGATTCCGGTCTCGTGCGCTGCTTTGTTGTGTGAGAAGTTTCTTTTTTTCATAGGGAAGAATAAGGGAGTGGTGCTAAGGGAGGTGTGCTGTGATGCTGTCTTTTAGGTAGTTTGGGTGGAAAGAAATAGAAGGATATTTAACTATGTTAGGAGGGGAAGGTGCAAACTTATAAATTAGGTATATCTTAAGCGTTTCATTTAGTAAAACTAGAAATTAAGGTTTGATAATCGCCACAGCATATGAATTTAAATATTAATTTCTTTAATTTACATCTCACTCTCTCAAGGGACATTCATTTAGAGAATTATTCAGTTGAGTTTGCCTATTTTGCCTCTCTTTCTCTTCTCTCTTCTTCAACCTCTATTCTATCCTTCTCTCCATCTCTCTTAATTTCCTTCCCTCTCATTCCACAACAAACTTGAAGAGAACATCCTTTCTTTTCCACTCAGGCCCATCATTAAGAAGACAAGAAGGTTTCATATAGGAAAAATTAGTACCAAAATCAAGAAATCTAGACAACAAGACATAAGAAATCAATAAATGTAATTCACATTTTAAACGTGAGAATAAATTTGAATGAAAACAAGAATGTTATGCTGCATTCAAACCGGCACTGCAAGAAAATACATTAACATAGACAAAAACACATACAAGTCAATGTCTTTCATTTCAAAGACATCAATTTATTTTTTTACTTTTTAAAACAGAGAATTCTTAAGTATTGTGCGCAATGGAAAAAAGATAAATACATATATGACTGAAACTATTATAAACAGATATTGGAACATGGAAAATTCATTAAAATTTGCATAACATTTTACAAATAATTCAGTATAAGTACATTTGAGAACTTCTAAGACATGGACACAGCTAAATCTCATGCAAATGCAAGAAAAAGATTAACTATTCACTCACATAAGAGGGAAGTCAAGATTGGATACCATTATAAAAACCACTTAGAAATAAAATAACAAACCCCCACACCACCCCACACACACCCCCCCCCACAAAAAAAAACAAAAAAAAAAAAAAAAAAAAGGCATGTGTGACTTTGCTTGTTTCATGTAACATGGAATGATATATAAAAGTTATTATATTTATTAAAAAAAAAAAAAAAAAAAAAAAGAGGAGGAGGAGGAGAAGGGGGGAGGGGGGAAGGGGGGGGAGGAATTATATGACAAAATAAAGTAAGAAAATAATGTGGGATAGTTGTGGGGGTAAATTAAATAGGATACGGAAATAATGAAAGTACGGTAAATTTTTTTTTTTTCTCCTTGAACTATACCAAAAACACAAGATTATCCTCTAATAGAAGAGTTTGTAATGTATAAGAGGATAGGGATAGTTGGGGGAAACACAAAAATGCAGACATCAAATGAATCCCTCATTATCATAGTGTATGGATGAGCGAAACCAACATCATGATAGATGAATGTATGAAAAACTCCATCTACTTGGATATTTTATCTTTTTTGCCCTTTTACATGGAAAACTACTCATGCCACAAACGAGATTTGAACCCGTAACAACATACTAATGATGTGAGGAGAGTTCCTAGCATGATGGTCATAGACAAACCATATCAGTCAATGTTAAAGAGACCAACCAAAAAAATAAAACTAGAAGCATAATCAGATACAGGGTAGGGTACATGTCTCCTAGCAAACAATGACAAAAGAAACAAAGTAGAGAAGAGACCAATTATCAATACCAAAAGCTAATAATCATTTATATCTGCCAAAAAAAAGTTATATTTAAGAAACTCATACAACTTTAACATACTGAAATAAAAGTTCTATAACAGAAGGCTATACTAGAATTGAGAAAGCATATTAAATAGAAGATATTAAAGCATATAAAGGCCATGAAATGGGATCCCAAAAGTTAAAATAAAGTAGATAAGCCAATTATGGCAACAAAGGATAAGATATTTCAGTCCAAGAGTCAGAAGTCTTACGGAGCCATCCAGCGATACGTCCCAGTCTCTGGTGTCATTCCTTCCGTCTGCACCTCAATACGGGCAACCCCAAAATCAGCAATTTTTATTGATTTGTCTGAAGAAATCAACAGGTTGTCAGATTTTAAGTCCCTGTGAATCAACCCAAGCCCATGAACATATTCAATCCCCCTCGCAACATCCAAAGCTTGCTTGACTGCTAATTTCAACGGAACTGATCGGCTCTGCCGCTTTGCTAAGAATTGCCTAACTGAACCCCCCTTAGCATACTCAGTTACAATGCACCAAACCATTGGTTTACGGCAGGCACCAATAAAACGAACTATGTTTGGATGCTTCAACGTAGCCAGCATCATCACTTCCTGTTGAAACTGTTGCTCCATCAGCTGAGCCTTTTCTGGGTCATTCTCTGGCCGCTCCAAAAGTTTGATAGCAACATCTTCGCCATTGTAAGTGCCTCTATATAGCTTCCCAAAAGCACCTTGTGCAAACGCTTCACCCATGTTTAGCTTTCTTAAGTCAATTGTCCAGTCCTCGTAATTCTCAAGCCCCTCTGTCGAGGAATGGATGTCCATTAGAGCTCGAGCAAGTTGATCATCACTGAGAGCATGTGTGACTCTTCCTCGGCGGTTAACACTCTGTGCAACAGAGTAGTTATCCTTTGCACGTCGTCGCAGCCCTTGGTGGTTCAAGATGTGAGTTTTAGAATCATTAGTATTTGAAGCAACACTGCTGTTGTCTATAGACATGGCAACAGAGCCTCCGTCATTGCTAGTTTGCAAACTGTCGATGGACATGTTGGTACCCTCACCCTCATGGAGTTTGTGGTAAAAGCCTTGCGACAAATCATCAAAGTTGTTATCATGGTTGTTTAGACGAATTATTCCAGTGAATTTGGCACCGCTCTCCAACATTTCCTTCTCCCAGATAAAAGCAAAGCCTTCAAAATTTCCCTACTCCTTCAGCATACAAAATTTCAAATTTCAAACTCAACACGCCCTTCTCTCTCAAAACCCTGAAAAGAGAAAAGAATTGACCCACGAAAATTTGTTAAGTATACCATTTTCGAAATTGAATCATATGACGAGCAACGACCAGCAAATACAGAACTCTACGATTACTATAATAGTGATATTTAAATTACTACCATATGTGGAAACTGTATGACACAAGACTCTCTAGGACTAGCATCATTTTGGCTGAAATTCCGAAGTTTAAAGGAACCGAGAATGGTATATTTTAACTTGATTCACACCACCAAATCAACTCAATCAAGAACGACAGTCAAGCAAATATATATGGAAATTTACTAATTCTTAAGAACAATACATGGGTCCTCACCAGCAAATAGGGAATCAAAGAACACACCCAAAACAAATATTAAGAAGAAGAAAAAAAATCTGAAATTTAACAAAAAGAACAAAGAAATCGACAGTTCATTCCTATGAAAAGGAGTAAAAGGACATCACAGAATAGGAAAAGTCTTAAAAATGGGAAATTGATTCTGATCCTCAGAAACACAAGCTGCCAGCAAAATTCCAGCGAGCTACATGAAGAGAGCAGAGATGGAAACCTACTAATTAGATGTTTGCTCTGATTGAAGAGAGCTAAGACAAAACGTACCTCAGTCAATCCACGGTAACAATCTCCGATTGAAGAAGATCGAATGGAATCGACGACACGGGAAACAAAGACCTCTTCTTCTCAGTCTCCCAAGTCGTCCTTTCTTCTATCTCTCACTTTCCTTTTTTTTTTTTTTTTTCTTTTTCTATAATTAATGTTTTTTCTTTTTACATTTTATTACAAGAGGAAAGTCTTGCGTGTAATGAATCGCACCCTTTCTCTTCATTCAGGTAAACTTTTTTGTTGTGATGAAATAATTTTTTACTTTTTATCGTTTCTGGAAAAAACTCAACTACAAAACACGCTTTCGTTAATTTAATTTAATACTAGCATAAGCTAATGAAAGTGAAAGTATTAGTAATGAAGATTTATACGAAGCTTTTGATAAGTTGTCCAAACAGTTGACTATTCTAAAGAATGAGAAAGTTGAGTGGTAAAAACGAAAATTCTTCTGTGTGTATTCAATTGACTGGAATTTTGTGCTTGAATGTGAAAATTCTTCTTTGAGTGATAAATTTCTTGATTTTGTTAATGAAGCTAATTTTGTGATTGATAATTCGTGTTTGAATGACAAGATGCATGAGAAAGAACTTGAGTTTAGTAAATTGCCTGAGAATTAGTTTTCTTGAGTTTAATTTGTTATTTATTTATTAAAGAGCAACTTCATTAAATAACATTCAATACAGTCCTGATCTCTTGGACCCCTGTAGTCCAAGAGATTTATGGTCACTCACCGTTGGATGTAAATTCAACGGTTGACTTGAATCGGGTAATAATCATTTATGTCATATTGCATTTATATACATCATTTTGAACCATTGGATTAATATCCAACGGTGGGTGACCACAATCTCTTGGACTCCTGTGGTCCAAGAGATCGGGACTGACATTCAATAATATAACGTAAACATCAACATGACATTTAAAGTGCTATCTTCAAAAGGGCAACAAAATTAACATATCAAAAAGGAAAAACTAAAATAGACAAAAACCGCACAAATAATTACATAACCCAAATCACTACGATTAAACATTATCTCAAGCAAAGCTCACGAAACCCAAAATAACCAAAACCACAAAAGAGTCGAATTTGGTTGAGATCACCGAACTTTGCAAAACTTTGCAAGATGGGAATAAAAAGCTCAAACTTGGTCTTGAAGTGTCTAAAGAAAAGATTAAAACTCTAACTATTGGCTCCTAAAAAGTTGATAACATGAACATATTAGCGTAATAGTTTATAAGTTTATCTTCTTCTTTTTTTGTCACGTCGCATTTTTTATCAAAATAGTTTGACTCATTTTCCACTTTGGTCATTGCCATTTTGAGGTTGGCAATTTTAATCATGTACTTTAATTTCCTTTGCAATCAAGTCCAAATCGTAAACGCCACCACATCTCTCCAAAACTTTTGAATTCAACCTAAAAGATTATCAATTCTTCTATTTTTCTTAACAATTTTACATTTGTAGAACTTCGTTGCTACCAAAACAAAACTACGGGATAAATTTGACAAAATTGAAATGACGAGAATCAAATTAAAAAATGAGTCAAATTATGGGGGCCAAAATGTAATTTGGCCTTGTTTATTATCATTTTTCAACTTTTAATGAAACATGACCAAATTGTTACATGCCATAAAAGAGAGTAAAATGTAGGATGTGGGCATGGATAACAAACTTTCAAGATATGATTTTTATTAATTTTTATTATTTTACAAAGCGATATTCAAACTGAAGGAGGATTGAGGTGCACGGAGGAAGACACACTGCCTTCGTTAACTAGCCTATGGCTTTACAAAATGTAACTTGACGGTTAGTAGTCCAAATAAAATTTTAAATCTGAGCCACTATTTTAATCTGACGGCTCACAAGAGTATCCGCATCTTATCCTCGCATATAACAGGGCAAGAAAGATGTGCTAAATCGAAAGAGGCTGCCTCACTCCAACGCTAAAGGCCAACCATTCGGAAGAGTATGTTACAAAGAAGAGAATCTGGTTCAACCTGCATTTGACTAGATTGTTCCCCCGAGACGAATTGCGCTTTCGCTTGATTAATAGGATAGGAGGGGCGCAAAACAAACTGCATTTTCTTGATAGAATATATAACTAAGGCAGAGGGTAAGTATAGAGCAACTCTTCTATTACTCATTCAAAGATAGAAATTCATTAAAATAGAGATCTGAAAACCAAATATTTTTTAATAACACTTCCTTTTCTATCTTGAGAAAGAAATAAAACCTGATAAATACACAAGGCTACAATACCTTCTCTCACTTCTTTTTCTCCTTTTCCATTTTTGTTTTTCTCTTTATGCTATAGATAACTGTTTAGTTTTCCAATTTTTCTTATGGGGTCAGTCCGCTGTCATTGGTTGCGTCATGCAACACCTGAAACGGGCCTTGCGGACATTCGTCATGATGTCAGTCTCTGCATGTTCAAGCATCCTCACAACTTCAGTGAAGGGTGGCCTGACATCAGGGTTGGCATCCCAGCATCTCGTCATGATCTCGCCAAGAAGAGGTAAGCAGTCACTGGGAATGATAGGTCGGACACCCTTATTGACAACTGCAAATGCCGCCTGCACTGCTGTCATGTTCTGGAAGGGAAGCATTCCAGTTATAAGCTCCCAAAGAACAATCCCAAAGCTATAAACGTCAACTTTCTGAGTGTAAGGCCTATGCTGGATCATCTCCCTGCAGATAGCCATACGATAAAGCAATGCACACAAGTAACGCACACCAAAAAAGTATAAGAGTTCAAGAAATAACCAATGAACACCAGATGCTAGTAACGTCTCTCTAAAGTTGTCATCATCAAAGATCATTACTGATTTACATTTCGAAAACAGTAAAAAGAGACGGGCAATCCATATACTGTACATCAGAAATTTAACTGAAAAATTTCCCACTAGCAGTTCTCAAGAAAAAACAAAGTTCACGAAACAATTGATTTACAATTTAAAATCCTAATCAGCAATTTCAGTCTTTCTGGTTCTCATTTACCCATTTCTACATGTAATTCTATTCATGAATCTATTTGATCACACCACTAACAAGCCCCTGTTTAATTCAACTACACCAAGCAATGTATTTGGGGCAGGTGCCAAACACGTAGCAACTAATTTAGAAAACAACAAATAAGAAACCCAAGAGAGAGCATCATTCTTCACACAATAAAAAATGAAAGTTCCCAATTTCATTCAAATTATTAGATGAGATAATGCAGGTTTCTCAATCTCCATGTTCATTTGCAGGCATATGTCTTCCCCAGGGAAAAGTAAATGGTTATAATGCTAAAGAGCTATGAATAATCCCTATAGTTCACCAATTTCCAACACTTGATCTGATACTAAAAAGAGATTTTACAAGTGGTAATTGTTCCCAAGTTGTTTTCCTCTAATGAATATTTTGCACGTGGAGAAACAAATGCCCCTAGTTAAATTTTTTAACATCTAATTATACCCAGTATGTCATTTAAGATCTAATTTTTGTTAAATTTTACATACAGTACATGCTGATCCTCGTACAGATAAAATTGGCCACAGTTAAAATGGTACACTTTTTTCAGGGCATATAAAGGCAAAAACTGAATGAACTAGGAAGTGATTCTAAACTAGTTTATTTAATACCTAATGCATATAGAGTTTGTTTTTAATCAGAGCGTGCAATGAGATAACCAAACAACAGACAACAATAACTTAGATGACTGAAATTCAGTTTTCAGTTTAATTCGCATGGTAACTGATATTTTAATAGTCGCATCGTATACAGGAGAAAACACAATTGATATCTAGCGCACATATATCCATGTAACTATTGTCTCCAGAGTCAAAATACTTTCTGAAGAGCTAGTTGAAAATGTATTTCATGTCTGCTATTCAATTTTCTGTTCAGTTCACACTATTGCATACAGATGCAGACACCACTTATTCAGGGCAAAGAGGATCCAGGATTGATACACTGCTTATTCAGGGTAAAGAGGATCCAGGATTGATACAAATTAAACCACCAATGAATGGCGATCAGCACCTTATATGAGCACCTAATAATGAAGATCTAGACTCTGATAATGCTCATTTAAAAATGTACAAATAAAAGGTTTAACTATCAATTTCTTATTAGGGTTTTTTGTAGTCATTACGGGATTGCCACATCAACAATCCGGATTGTAAACACGGTTTCAGAATTTAACATGATGATTTGAGAAGCACTGAATTGAGTTTACTCCATTTTGTCTTTCTTTCTTCACTTTCTTTGACATCTATTTTATCTATGCCTTTGTGTTGGTTCCTAATCTCTCCCTGTTCAGCATCAAGTGAAACAGAACCCAACGTCAAATGCACGTCACCTCGAGATCAGTCCATTCCAGAGATCAATGTTGCTGCTGACACAACCACACATGCATCACATGTGTCCCTGTCTCACAGTAAGTTTTTGCTTTTTCTTTAGCATTTGTTGTATGCTTTTTCTTCGATTTATTCAAACTAGAATATAAGATATAATGCTTACGGATTTTATTATTAAGGTTTAATTCTTATTATGTTTCGATTTATTATGATAGAGTTTCTCAAATGTCATATTCATTTGAGAATTATCGAATTGAGTTTTCCTACTTGGCCTCTTCTCAAATGACTATCCTTCTCTCCATTCTCTCTCAGTTTCACTCCCTGTCATGCCATCAGGCCCACAACTAAGAAAACATAAAGTTGTCAAATTCAAGAAATCAATAAGTAAATTTATGAAATCTAGTCAACACAATGAAAGACATTAAAGATCAACAACTGCAACTCACATTTGAAACACGAAAATAAATAGTCACAAAAGTTCCAAGGATCAACCGCTTATATATTCAAAAGAAAAAAGAAGAATTTACACCAGCACCAGAAGGAAAAAAAACTCTAAGAGATATCCCTTAAGAACACAGGAGCATCACTAACAGAGACAGAAACAGAGAGTCAATGTCTCTCATTTCAATCATTTCACAAATAACTTAATTCGATCAATGTCTCTCATTTCAATCATTTCACAGATAGTCAATGTTTCTCATTTCAATCATTTGGGCAAGTAATTTCCAATATAAGTAAATTTGGGAACTTATCAGACATGGGCACACATGAATCTCAACCAAATGTTCAAGGTTGAAAACCTTTTTAAAACCATTACAAATCAAAATGATCCCTCCTACACGTGTGACTCTGCTTGTCTCTCATATCAGGGAACGTAAAAGTTTTAGTAATAACAAGAAAGGGGATAATAAGACAAATAATGTGGGATTTTGTGAGGAAACTTAAATAGGGAGCTGAAGTAATTAAAGTATGGAAATGGGTTTTTTTTTTTTTGAAGTATGTCAAAAGAAGACTACCTTGCAATATAAGAGTTTGTAATGTATAAGAGGGATGGAGACGGTTTCAGTAAAGACAAGTTTCTAGACACCAAATGAATCCCTCATTATTACAGTCCAGATGAACCAACACATGTAATGCAGATTAAACCAACATGATCAACATGAAGCAAAGCATCTACTTTTTTTAAATGCTTTTCTTCCTTTTTTATGGAAAATCTACTCATGCCCCCAATGAGATTTGAGCCCAAGACATCATACTCATGATGTAAGGAAACATCATTTAACCCAAAGATCATTAAATTTAACTCTATCTTATAATAAAATATAAGTTAAAAAATAAGAAAAGGGGAAATGATAGCGTAAAAAGGATAAGAAATCATAGATAAATAGTTAAAAAAAAGTCTTACGGAGCCATCCAACGGTATGTCCCAGTCTCTGGTGTCATGCCTTCTGTCTGCACCTCAATACGGGCAACCCCAAAATCAGCAATTTTTATTGATTTGTCTGAAAAAATCAACAGGTTGTCAGATTTTAAGTCGCGATGAATCAGCCCAAGAGCATGAACATATGCCATCCCCCTCGCAACATCCAAAGCTTGCTTGACTGCTAATTTCAACGGAACTGATCGGCTCTGCCGCTTCATCAAGAACTGCCTAACTGAACCGCCCTTAGCATACTCTGTTACAATACACCAAACCATTGGTTTACGGCAGCCACCAATAAAACGAACTATGTTTGGATGTTTCAATGCAGCCAGCATCTTGACTTCCTGTTGAAACTGTTGCTCCATGACCTGAGCCTTTTCTGGGTCATTTTCTGGCCGCTCCAGAATTTTAATAGCAACATCCTCACCATTGTAAGTACCTCTATATAGCTTCCCAAAAGCACCTTGTGCAAAAGCTTCACCCATGTTTAGCTTTGTTAAGTCAATTGTCCACTCTTCGTAATTCTCAAGCCCCTGTGTCAAGGAATGGCTGTCCATTAGGGCTCGAGCAAGCTGATCATCGCTCAGAGCATGTGTGACTCTTCCTCGGCGGTTAACACTGGTTTGGACAGAGTAGTTGTCATTTGCACGTCGCCGTAACCCTTGGTGGTTCAAGATGCGAGTATGGGAATCGTTAGTATTTGAAGCAACGCTGCTGTTATCTATAGACATGGCAACAGAGCCTCCATCATTGCTCGTTTGCATACTGTCAATAGACATGTTGGTACCCTCACCCTCATGGAGTTTGTGGTAAAAGCCTTGCGACAAATCATAGTAGTTGTTGTCATGGTTGTTTAGACCTGTAATTCCAGGGAATTTGGCACCACCCTCCAACATTTCCTTCTACCACAGAAAAGCAAAACTTTCAAAGTTGCCCTACTTCTTCAGCATCAGAATTTCAAATTTCAAAGTAATCGACTCCCCCCTTTTTTTTTTCAAGCCCCTGAAATCAAAATGGAACCACAAGTTTTCTTCAGTATCTGGTTTTCTAAGATTGGATCATGCAACGAGCAAAGACCAGCAGTGGTTGTTTTTTTTCCTTTTAGAAATAAAAATACAGATTTATGGTTACAAGAATATTAAGAACCGAATCGTTACCACATATGGAAACTGTAGAAGACAAGACTGTTTAGGAGTAGTAGCATTAAGGCTGAATTCCGATGTTTAAGTGAGCCGAAAACGGCAAATTTAGGTTGATTCTTGCCAAATAATCACAATCAAGAAGGGCAATTAAGCAAATATTTATGGAAATTTTCAAATTATTAATTAATATATAGAAGCAATCATAACAATTTTCCGAAAAAGAGGATAGCCCAAAACCAATTATAGGAAACGAAAGAAGGAAAGAAATTGGACAGAATCGAGAGCTAATTCTCGTAGTAGGAAATCAAGGAGAATACAAGTTGAAAAAATTGGAATTTGAATCTGATCCCCGGAAACACAAAGCTGAAGCTAAATTCCGAATAGCACAAACCACAGATGGAAAACCCACTTATTTCATAATTCCACCGATTACCTAAGACAAAGCGTACCTCAAGTCCGAATGAAGAGAGATCGAACAGCGCAGAGGAAGGAAGGAAGGAAGCAAAGACCTCTTGTTTCTTCTCAGTCTTGTTACAGTCTTGTTCTATCTCTCACTTTCCTTTTTCTATTTTCTAATAATATTTGATGATGTTATTGACATTTTATTGCACCATGGACGGGGGGAAGTCTTGGGTGTTATCTATCGTATCCTACCCACTCTCTCACTGTTATTCTTATTCCATATATATATATATATATGCATTCACACAATTTTATTTTATTTATAAAATAATTACAAAAATTACAAAAACTGCAACGCGCTTTTTCATTCAATTAATTAAATCTCTTTCATAGTAATTAGACCAGCCAAGCCAGCGCGCTGTCCCCGGAATGTGCTGCTTTGTTTTCTGTTTTTTTATTTTGTTTTTTTTTTAGACTAGAACAAATGCCCACGAAGGGCTACACTAAATATGAAGGGATCTAATCATAGCATTAAACTTATATGATACACCTTCACTTAAAACCATACAGGCCAACTTAATGTCGCACAGGGTCACAAATAATCGGGCTTAATCGCCTCAAATATATAATAATCACTCACAACGCAACTTGCAAACCCAAATTCTCTCAAAGAGAAACCACAACAACGCATCAAACTCAACAAAATTGATGTATTTATTGAACCAAAACATAAACTGAAAACCAACAACAGCCAACCCAGCTCATGACTATGGCTTGAAAGAAGGTAGAACCGAAAAGTTGAGTGGTGATTTTGTCGTTCGAATTTTCTCAATTTTCATAATCCTTATATTGTCTCGACTTCTTCATCTCTTTCCTCTTTCTCTAATTTTATCTTTACCAACTAAAGATGGTGGTTTTCTAGCGTTACACGCTGATTTGCATGCAGTTATGCAATTACACTCGTCACATAATGAGAAAGAAAGAGAGTAATATATTACTCATCATTAAAAACTTGTGTGTAACATTCATTTTCGCTCTGTCTGTCATTTATGAAGGTTTTATTTTTCCAGACATTCCAATAAATGCCATGGCATCCACTGCAACCTTTTTAATGGTATTTTTTTCTTAAATTATAATAAACAATACAAATTGAGAGCTGATTTTTTCACTCTTTTTTTGTTCACTTACACTACTTGTATGTTATAGTAAAAAGTATTAAAAAACAAAAGAGAGTATAAGTAGACAAAAAGAGAGGAAAATTCATCACCCTAAAAATTATATGGTCTACTTTTTGCTCACCAATTGAGTTGCTTCATTTTACTCCATTTTACTCCATGCAAATTTGTTGTCTTGTTAATTATTTTTGTTTTTATGTTTTTTTGCCCAAATTAAGAAGGAGGAGGAAAACTCACACACATAGGTACCATGGGGGCTTTTGTTTTTGTTTTTTTGGTTAGCTTGATAGACTTTTTATTTTAAAAAAACTACTAATAGATTAGAGTAGGAACTTTTAGAATGTAGAACTTTCAGCACCCTCAATTTCATTCCATTAAGGAATTACTGGGTCACGAAAAACACACAATCCCATTAATAATCCCAGCTGAAGCGAGAAGTTCCATTGTTATCACCCAAAAGCCTCCTAAAGAAGACAAAACTTTCTTCATGGTAAAAATAATTCAAGGCAATTCTAGTTTCAAATATGCAAATTGCTGACAACTTGACTGTTTACCTTCCAAATTTCAAACACATGAACTGCAACTATGCCATGGTCAATTGCTCTTTACCTTCACTAGGTTATCCTACATGAAATGGAATGGTCTAGGTAATGTGGTTCCTCATGAATCCGAAGCCTTGGAATTCACACAACGGTTAGCGAAAAGAAAATAATAAGTGCAACCAGGCTTAGAGGCTTTTGGAGGCACCCGAATCTCCTTCCTGCACCACCATAATATGGTTCGATCATTATCTCAAATCTGCAAGATCCAACTGATGGGTTTGTTTTGGTGATCATTGAAAGGTTTGGAAACTTGCAAGCTACATCAAGTTGATTGTTCCTCTGGTAGTAACTATTAACCGCATACGAAATGTTTCCTCGAGCATCCAAGCTGCCACAAGATGTTCCGTAACCAAGGCTGGTGCAATCGGCAAGTCCACAAGCATAACTCACACTTAGTGCTACTTGTGGGTCATCAAGGTTCGCTGATGGCTTCATCACACACCACTTGCGCTCCAAATAGTGCACACCTTTTGCTGGAACTAAGGACCCTGAATTTGTGCTGCCAAGGTTAAGCTGGTATTTTGCTATCCCATCAAAAGTAAATATTCCCCAGTGTCGTTCAAAATTTCCTGGATCAATGCTTTTAGCATCCTCGTCAATCAAACTGAATAGATAAGCATCAATTGGACCAGGTCTCATTGGGGTTCCTCTGCCACCCAATATGTGGGACATGAAACCTTGGTTGAACCTCTGAGCATAAACTATGTTAGCATTCTGGTCTCCATCTGTTGGCCATCCAATCTCTCCAACTATGATTGGTAAGTTTCCAAAGCCATTCTTTTGCAAGGCCCACACAAGAGTATCATAATTTGCATCAAACATATTGTAGTAGGTTAAACTACCATCTGTAATAGGTGATGCATTTCCATCAAAGAACGCATAATCAACAGGGAAGTTGGAGTCAATGTAAAGGCTTATAAAGGGGTAAATGTTCACGGTGAAGGGGGCACCATTGTCACTCAAGAACTTGACAATTTGAAGCATTAGCCCATGGATATCAGTTCGGAAGTCGCCACCTGATGGAAGCCCATTTGAACTTGCATAGACATCAGCATTGAGGGGCACAGTCACCTTTACTTGGTTGCTAAGGCCAGCTTTTATCAGGGCAGACTGGACATTCTGCAGAGCAGGGAAGGTTGTTCTGAGGAAGCTACCATTGTATGTTTCCAAGAAAGGTTCATTTCCAACTGCAACATACCTAGGATGAACACATGCAAAGATGTCAAGACCATGCAAAGATGTCAAGACCATGCAAAGCTTGCAATAAGTAGAAGAATAAAAGGTTCCTCTGCACATTATACAGCATAGTTAAGCATTGCAAACGAAATTAATCAAGGAACATCATCAATACAAATAAGTTCCTGGTTCTCCTTATGGAATTGTTAGAGAGGATATTTAATAATTTCATGACTCCATTCGCTTAGCAAAAACCTCTAAGTATGTGATGCATTGATATGTGAAAGAATCAGAATACACAAATAAAATCCAAAGAAGTTCATGGTCATCCTTGCAGAATTGTTGGAGAAGGCTATTTATAATAGTTAAACATTAGGTTATCTTCATAACACAAGCACATTATGGAGTATAACGCAATTCAAAGAAGATGCCAAGCAATGACTCATATCATACCATATATTAAGTGAGATAATTTTCTTTAAGTTGCACTGAAGCTTTTTAAGATAAAACCCCACCATTGAAAGCTTACAAGGTGGTCAAGTAGGAGAGTGCAGAAAATGAAGTCCCCAAGAAGTCACATTAGAGAATGGTTTGGCTGGAACGAATAGAAAATTTATAGTGTTGTCTTCCCCTTTACGATAAAACTCATACACTAAAGCTTACAAGGTGGTTAAGTTGGGGATACTATCAGTACAAGATGGAGACCAAAAGATGCGGCCCCAGCCAATGTGCACAAGACTCTGACATCAAGTTGGGGATAATATGTTTGATTTTACTATATAATTAGTCATTACTGTACAGTCTCATTTAAACTTAAAACATTAAAGAATGAATAAAACATATGATGAGGAGTTAAGTAGTTAATTAAGAACAACGCAATGTCAATACCATCCACATAGTACCAAAACCAATACCAAATACGAATCATCGCCAACAATGAAAATTATGCACAACTGAAATGCTCCACTCAGTCGTGAACAATTAATTTTCATAAGATATAAGCACCCACAAAATAGCTAAAGGTAATCTTAGTTCTATGTAGTACCAAACCAACACCAAATACAAAATCTTCACCAACAAGGAAAATTATACATAACTGAAATGCTTGCACCAATTTGGGAACAATTAATTTTTTCATGATATAAATATACACAAGATAGCAAAAATTAACGTGGTGGCAGTAGGGGCTAGGAGGGTATTTCTCAGTCTCCCTAGAAGGCTAGATCCCAAAGATAGCATGACTTTTTCTCTCATACCAGTTTGGTTCTTGTGAAAGGATTAGAATTTGGGCACAGTGATGGTGGAATAATGTTCCTTTCTTGCTTTGGTTTTTGTACGAATTTGAGAATTTGATGCTCTGTATTAATCTCATTCGAGGTATACAAGGTTGTTACATGAAAGCATAAAAACCAAGTGAAAGAAGAATTACAAAGTTGTAGCTCAGATCATATACATTTATCCTGTGAGCTCTAGCTTAAATGGCATTGGGATGGATGGGAAAGTGGCAGGTCCTAGGTTCAGATCTTATTCTTTGTATATATAAAATATATATATATATATATATATACACACACATTAAGAGGGGCATGATGCATTTCCCGCTCGAGAAACTGGGAAATGATAAATTCTGAAAGTGTACACGCAAGCATCAAGTAAACTTTGTAGAGTGTAGAAGAAATGAATGGGGGTGGGGAGGAAGGTTTACCTGATCTTGACATTACTGGAGGAGACGTGTGCTGAGACATTCTTGGAAACCCATTTCTCAGCAGCCTTAACGCTGGTGGCCAGAGATGCAAGCATATCATTAGGAATACCAACCATGACCTCAACCCCCTCAGACTTGCCCAGGCTTCTCAATGTGTCATAATCCGCATCAAAAAGCTTAACCTTTCGAATCCCATTTTCTCTCAGCAGCCTAACTACAGTGTCGGGGGGAAGAGGGTGGGATGCCTGTGTTCCCCAGTTTGCACCAATGCCACTCACTGTGCACATCATTGAAACCAAACAAACTACCTTGATACCCACTGAAAACCACCTCATTTTCTCCTTCAAATAATTCAAAATTCAAACACACAAGTTGGCCAGGTTGAAGGTAAAGACAGCAAGTCTTGATGCAATGTGACGCAGGCAGAGTTAGCAGCAGCAAAGCAAATAAATGGCAAAAAAACACAAAAGCAGAGAAGGTTCCTAAGTGCGTAGAGCACCCCAAGTCCCAAGTGAAGTGATGCAAGAAAATGAAATTAAGGTGATGAGGCGCGGATCTAGGAAGGAAGAGAAGCTAGAGTTTCTGCACATACATCAAAACAGAAAAAGGAATCGTACCCATGCCATGATTGAGCTGGAGTTTGGAGCTGATGATACACCTCAAAAGATGACGGCTTGGTGAGTGAGAAAACAGCAACAGGAAGGAACAGCTCAAAGAAGAGCCTAACTAAAACTGCAGCACTACTAACTAATACACAGATTCTTGAAGGAAATATGAAATTATATATTCGGGTGTTTAACTAATTAGAGGAAAACCCAGATTTGAATGAAGAAGTGGCTACTTCTAGTAGCTAGCTAGTAGAAGTTTACAATACAAATCCATAGGGTAAAGGCGAAACGGAAAAGGAGAAGGTTTACTTAAGAGTAAGTAATTAAAAGGACTTGAACAAATTTAAGATTCTCTTCTCTTCTGCCGCAATAGAATAGAAAGAAGGATAAGCTCGCTCAAGAATCTCTCTTCCAAAAAGGCAGCCAAACCCGCCACTACCCCTACTTCCTAGAGAGAGAGAGAGAGAGAGAGAGAGAGAGAGAGGAAAGTGGAAAGTGAGTAAAGCAAAGCTGCAAAAGATGTCACATACAGATAGATACAGACGCAACGCAAGCACAGCAAACAATGTGTTGCGCTGTGTTGTGTTCTGTCTTGTTAGAGAGGCAAACGCTTGTAGCATCTTTTGCGGTACACTGTAGTACGCACTTGTGAAGTGGCAATTGTTATTTGCGGGCCATCAGGCAGTTCCTTTAACGGCGATATCACGTCGTTATGTGTATGTTGTTTCAGCTAACGTTTCTTAAACAGCCGTTGGTCGGTCAGCATTTGAATTCTGATCAGTCCTGCCTGACGCTCGCGACTACAACTTACCATTCACGCATTCAATCTTTCCAGTCCTTTTCTTTTCTTTTTTTTTCTTTTTTTCTTTTTGCGAAAGTTCCAGTCCTTTTCTTATTGGGCAACTCTATGCGCACCCAAGGAGTAACCAATCGTCCACAAAACTCATCACATTTTCAAAAGGGATTGATTTATCCATTCTTTTTTTCCCCACTTATACTCTTTTTTATTTTTAAATAATTTTTTTTCTTTTTCTTTTTTATTCTACTTTATTCTACACTAGCCTCTCGGAGGCGCGAAATGATTGATTTGCCCACTCTTCTTTTCTCAACTTACACTCTTTTTTATTTTTAAATATTTTTAAATTCTTTTTTTTTCCTCTCTCTTTCTTATTCTACCTTATTTTGCACTAGCCTATGAGAGGCTTTTAGTTGTGTTCTATAAAAATAGAATCCATTATGTTTATACCCTATCTAATTGACCCATGCAGAGGTCATACGTGGAAAATAAAGCGTCATCGGTAAGGGAGTGTTCGGCACCCCTTATTGCCGAACGCAACACAAGACCCCTTGCCAGTCATTTCTTGCTGGTGTAGGGGGGCTTTTTTGTTCCAACAGCTATTGATGGGCCTGGATTACTGTAAAGAGCCAAATGTATGAAGTTGCCCCTTGAGTCTGAATTCAAGGATCAGACCCCAAGAGTATTTCGAAAGGGTAGCTAAGCCTTAGGAAACACATTTGTCTCATTCACTAATGAAACCAACAGTTGCTTACAGATAAATTCTTGGCTTGGCATGAGAAGTTTGTGGCATGGGAGTTGATCATTCATGAGTTTTGCATGAGGGAGACAAAGAGCTGTGATTTCTTGTGAAAAACAGAGGTTTAAAGCAAGGGGGAAAGGATTTTAATGGGATTCGTTGAGGAGAGGAGAGAGAGAGAGAGAGAGAGAGAGAGAGAGAGAGAGAGAGAGAGAGAGAGAGAGGAGAAGTGGGTGGTTTGAGCAATTTTTCGGCAGCCTAAAAAAAACTTGGTCAGACTCTGGAATGGCTTGCTATATGAGAAAATGGGAGAAGATAGAGGAATGGGGCTCGAAATTGCAGAGGTTTAAGGGATGAGAGATGAAGCTTGCTCTCAGGATATGGGTTGCTTGCCTTTTTATGAGTTGTTTTGGTGGGTAGAAGGTGTCTCCCTTTTATAGGCGCTGGAAGCTCATTCTTCTCAAGAAAACCCTAGTTGGTTCTCTCCAATTTTGCCAAGTCTCCCTTTTCATTTCTCTTCTGTCCCTTTGACTCGTCCCATTTTATGAAATCTTCTTATGTCCAAACACATAAAGACAATATTTTTGGGAGCTCTAAGGCTTTCCCGTAGCTGCTTCAGTAATGAACTCCCATTTTTGGCTATCTCCTCACCTTCTTTCCTTCCTTCTTCCATGGCAAGAGCAGGTGGAAGAAAGAAATGGGTAAGGGCGCTAGTTTGAAGGGTGTTTTGCTCAAGTATGCTTTGGTTTTTTGATGGCTTGTGTGGGATTTGTCTTTGGTCATGTGCTGGAGATTCCCAGTAGCTTGCAGACTTGAGTGGCTTTTGGCTTTTGTCATGGTTTTGTCTCCAGCCATGTGTTGGAGACTTTCAGATATTTTCTTGGTCATTTGGGCCTTCCTAGGGTGATGGGTTAGTTTACTAAGGGAATGGGCTAGCTTCCTAAAGTGATGGACTATTGAGTTTTCTCTCATACTTACCCATATGTTTGGGCTCAAGGAATGAGCTTGAGTTTTGGTGCTCCCAAGTAGCCCAAAACTTCCACTCCTTGGACTATTAATGGTCCTCGTGAATACTCGTAATCATCCATACCACAACCCACTTAGCAAGCCCTAAGCATTCGCGTGGCTTGGGCCCACTTAAGCTTGTAGCATGGCATGTTGCTTATTTGCTTGGCGTGGCACGTGTGCAAGCGAATATGATGAACTCTTGCGTACCCAAGTTGAGTTTCTTCCCAAATTAGTTGTCATACTAGACTAGAAATATATTTGGGCTCAGCCTTGGATTTTTTGGGCCTCAACAACTGGGACACGTAGAGCCACAACAGGCAATATCCATAGTCGCACATCGAAGTTTCACTCAACATGCACACCTCCCAAGACTTATAAAAGTAAGGGGGTAATTGAGACTTTTGGCAATTCAGCCATTACTATGTCCAGATTATTATACATTATATACTTATTCTTACTTAAGCATCGGAGAGCCTTCGGCCGGTACCACACCGGTGCCCAAGGGCTTACCGAGCATTTTCTATCTTCCAGATTGATCGCTCTATCGAAGCCCAGAAGGTGCCGGAGGTCAAAACATCTCTAAGTTGGGCCCAAAAGTGCTGAACAATTTTTTAGCAGCAACACATTATCTTATTTTTCTTTTAATACGAAAAAGTGTGAATTTACCATATTATCTTCATGTAATTAATAATTTCAATTCATAATGTTTGCATTAACCAAAGGCATTTTCTGGAATTTTGAATGTTTTACAATTCTCTGCCTTTTGCTTTATATATATAAATTAATTTATTTTTACTTCACTTTTATATTATTTCTTTTTCTTTATATTTAATTTTCCTTCTTGCATTCCATTTTCAATATTTTTTTGGCTCAATTACACTAATGCCTCTGAGACTTCGGTCAAATCTCACTTTGCCCCCTAAGGGTGGACGCGTTCTGGTTCGGTCCAATTTTCACCTCAAACCGAAACCGACACTATTTAATCGGTTTGGTTCAGTCTGATTTAGACAAAAAAAATTCAAAAACCGACTGGTTCGGTTCTGACCGGTTCCGGTTTTGAACCGGATTATTAATTTAATTTTGTTTCAAAAAAAAAAGGCTTAAAAATTAACAAATAATCCAATTCATACATTTAGAAATTTTTTGAAGTTGAACTTGGAAAAATAATGATTATAAAATTTAAAATATGGCATTAGATTTTAAAATTTTGTAAAAATTAAAATTAAAAAAAATGACCGGTCTGGTCCGGTGTGGTGCGGTGTAAAACTGGAACCAGTTCGGTCCGGTCTATTGACTTTTTTGGTCAACGATTTTTTTTTACCAGTTCGGTTCGGTGTTTCGATTTTTCGGTCCCGATGCCCACCTATATTGCCCCCCCCCCCAAACTCAAAATGACCCACTTTTATCCCTAGATCAAGGTTTAGTGACCCACTTTTTCCCTTGCCATCAACTCCATCCAAAAGTCTGTTAACTTTAATGACGTGGCAAGTGAAGGACCCACGTGCCAATAAAAAATTATTTTTTTTTTCAAAAACTAATGTTTTAAAAACATAATTAAAAAAAACAAAACAATTTCTTAACCTTCATCCTCTCTCCCCCAGCCACCTTCTCCGACACAACCCACAAATCCACCAGCGACCCACCCGAACAAACCTTCCCGATGCCAACCCAACCTAACCCTACATATTTGCCCTTCCGCGACCCACTATATCCTTCTCTCCTTCTCTTCCACCCTCTCCCCCTCTCTTCGCAATCATATCCAATCTAATTAGTCTAGATTTTGGTACAAAAACTTAAAGGTTGAATCAACATGAGATTTTATCAATCAATAGTGAATGCCCAGATGTCTTATACATATAATATACAGATACACACAAACTAATTAATCCTATGCCTATATGTGTGACATGTTTCACTACAAAATCCCAAATGAACCATAGAAGACAAGACTAGTATGAGAAAACCTATACCTTAAATATCTATAATTAATACTAACCTCTGTGTCTAGATCTGATGAGGAATCCGTAGAGGAAGTTGGAGAACCACGAATCTGGAGAGGAAGTTGGAAAATTCTTTGTTTTTTTTAATATTATGTTTTAAAAATATTAGTTTTTTTTTAAAGAATATTAATGTTTTATTATTTAAAGGATTTTTATTATTATTTTTATTAACACATCAGCATAAAAGTGGGTCCTTCACTTGCCACATCATCAAAGTTAACTGACTTTTGAATGAAGTTGATGTAAGAAGGCAAAATGGGCCACTAAACCTCAGTTAAGTGATGAAAGTGAACCATTTTGAGTTTGGGAGGGCAAATAGGATTTGACCGAAGTTTCAGGGAGTAATGTAATTAAGTCTATTTTTTTTCAACCGCTCCATCACTCCTCTCTTAATACCGCCCTGTAAAGGACCCACTAGTGTAGTGGTTTGGAGTATTTACTCCCTCAGGCAAGGTCCTGGGTTCGAGTCCTAGCATCCGTATTGTGTGTGTGAGTTTAATATGCTATCGCCCTTTCAATAGGAAAGGTCCTCAAAAAAAAAAAAAATACCGCCCACCACTCTCTCTCTTCCCCGCCACTCACAAAGCCACCGAACATACTTTCTTCTCTCTCGACAGCCCACCCTACCATAGCCATCACTCTCACCACCTAAACTCTTATTGAAAAAAAATACTCAAACCCCCCCTCCCCCACGCCTCTACCCCTCTTCTTTTGCCCTGCCATACCACCTCCCAGCGCCCCTTCCTAACCCATGGGTCGACCCACGAAGGCCAGATCTGGCATCCCCCATCTCCGTGCCCTTAGCTTCATCATCACCGCCAACCCAACCTCGAACAAACCACAAGAATCGCAGTTACCACCCAAGCTTTAACCTACACAACCAAATCGTATCATAGCATTGACACTCACAAAATCGAATTCGCCCCCTCTTTCCCAGCACCTCATTAAGTCAATCTGGCCCCTATTTCAAAAACTAATTCTTTACTTTGTTTGCAAATTTAAAAACAAAAAATTGAGAACAGAGAATGAATTCAATCCAATACAAGAATTTTCTTTTTGTGCCTTAACTCGTATTTGGTTAAAAAGAGAGAAAAAGGGATGATGGGATCTGGATGGGGGTGGCGATGGGCATCGGAGAGGAACATGAGCTTTGGAGAGGTTGTGGCGAGCTTGTGTTGTTGGGGCTGGGCATGCAGGTGGGGAAAGAAGGAAAGACATAAGAAAGAGGGAGACGAGGTGGGTGGTGGTGAGTAGTAGGTTATGTGTGGTTAAGCCCCAGAGAGAGATCAAAGATTAATTGCTTAATAGGGTTATTTATTGTAGACGTTCCTAAATTTTGCCCCCAATTGCAATTCTGTGAACTTTTTTTTGAGGCAATTACATCCTTTAACTTGACAAGTAGTTCCATTTGGGTCCTACCATCCAACTCTATCAATTTGTCTATCAAAATGAGGAGTAAAAGCATCATTTTGAGTTCCAACAGTCTCCTTTGCTGGATAATCCCGCATGTGAACCTCTACCCTCTCCTTCTCCTCCATATTCACCCTCATCCCCCTCAAGCTCTCCCTCTCCTCCAACAACATCATTTCCAGCTCACCCGCTTAGATCGGATCTATTTTCTGCCACCCCCTCCCCTCTTCCACCTTTAATTTCATCTAACGCCACCTGCTTTGCATTTCCATCATCCCCAGTAAAAAAAAATTCGCACAAACCAAAACCACCCACCCCACCCTCAAAAAGAAAGAAAACCCCATTATTGGTTTTGGCTTTTAATTTCATAATGAACAACAACACAAACAAGCTCAGATAAAAAATAAAATAAAAAACTCAACCCCCCCCCCCCTAATTTTAGCTTGAGCTCTGTTTCATGTCTGAACCACATAACCCTCGAAACCACCACCGGTGACGTGGAGAGGATCGAGAAGTTTTTCGGCTAGCCGTCGGTCTTCGTTCTTCGACAAGAAGCGCAAGCCATCCCAGCACGAATTGAGATCTTACAAGGTGTATAGCTCACATCAAGAAATCTAGATAAGAAACAACAAGCTTTTTTTTTTTAATTTTTTTTTATTTTTTTGGTGAGAAAAAACAAAACCCATTAGTCAAAATCAAATTTTGGAAAATTTTTTATTTTTTATTATAATGAGAAAATGAGGTTAAAGAACCCCAAAAGAACAAACACACAGACTACACTACATTAATCAAATGGGCCTTAACAGCCCTCAGCGAATCATCAATCAGCAGGTTGCCAAGCTAAACAGGACTTTCATCAAGGTACCAATATCACAGGTCGAGGTTGTGACTCCAAGTAGCTAAACCATCTGCAACAGAATTCCTCTCTCTATAAATGTGATGAATTTCAACCCTTCTAAACTGGTTCATGATTCTCTTGCAGAAACTTTCACACATACTTGGAGCTTCACTTTCTTCTGGAATTGTATGTTTACTAAATGAGGTGGCGCACCATCCGATCTGCAAATGAAGCTAGCCGTTGTTAGGTTTACAACAAGACACAAGGCTGTCCTTCGGGAAAACTCCAATATACCCCTCACAACAAGAGCACGTGTCATTCACATAGTCAAACTCGATTCATTCTGTTACGGCAGGACTCAATTGAAACTATTTGTCGAGTTAAATGAGTAATTGCCTCAAAAAAAGAGTTTACAGACCCAATTGCGACTGGGAGCAAAATTCAGGGACGTCTACAATAGATAACCATTGCTTAATATTACAAGAGCTCAAATTAAAATCACAAATTTTCTTTTTGGTTTTTTATTTATGGGTTTTTGTAGCAATGGTCCCTGAACTATACCCGTAGTTACATTTTGGTCACTCAACTCTAAAAATAGCTGCAGAGGTCCCCCAATTATGTATGGTGTTGCATTACTAGTCCCTTTCGTCAAGTCTGTCTATTTTTCGGTTAAATCCATGGGTAAACTTGGAAATTCATTCAAAATATTTATTAAAAAAAATAAAATAAGGGTTATTTGTAGAGTGACCTCTGTAGCTATTTTTGGAGTTGAGTGACCAAGATGTAACTCCGAGTATAGTTGAGGGACCATTGCTACGAAAAACCCTTTATTTTATGTTAAATTTTCTTAATTTCGATTATTAAAAAACCTTAGGCACCGTTTGATTCACGGAACGAATTTAAGGGGAAATCACTTCACATGTCATTTCCAAAGGGATAGGAAATAGAAGAATTATTTCCCACGTTTGGTAATGTCGGGAAAGTAACAGGGAGATATCACTTTATTTCCTTTCTTATGTTTGTTTTGAGTAGGAATGGAAAACGAAGTTTGTATAATTTTCCAATTGTACCCATATTAAATCAAATAAAAAAGAATGCATTTAATGATATATTGTAATTCTAAATTGTTAGTGGGGACAAAATGATCATGAAAAATGTGCATTTAATATTGATTCATTTTCCCAAACTTTCCCATGAGGAGGGAAAACAAAACCCAAATTGGGAGAAGGACTTGACTTTCCCCTTACTTTCCCATGTGTCGGGCTACAATTTCCCATACCTGGACTTACCAAACATGGAAAAACAATTGATTTCCCATCCCCAAGTTTCCTTTCCCATGAACCAAACGAGGCCTTAATTCAGAGTAAGGACAGAATAGGAAAGAGAAAGAAAGAAAAAATTTGATTAAAAAGTATTTAAAAATATACAAATGCAGTTATATACCCAATCTTAGACATAGTAGCCTTATAAAGAAACCCTATACGATTTAAAAACTATAAACACATCATTGATTTTTTCAATTTAATAGCTAGTTTTTAGTTTATTTGTGTGTGTAAAACACCTATATTGCTCTTGTACTATGGATTTGAGAGAGAAAAATCACATATGCCAACTGTTCATTTTGATATTAATATTAAATTGCCAAAAAACCAAATCAGATTCATTTTCTCCTTTCTCGCTGGTGCTTTCTCGGTGTTGGAGCAAGAGGAGCTTTCATTCAAATTAAGTCTCAAGTCCAACTATATTCTTCATCTCTTATCTACAATTTTCAATATTTCTGTTTGGGCCTAAATTTAGCACGCCAAAAGTTCAAAAACAGGCCTATGGTAAAGTTACCTGCCCAGCCTAAGAAAGACCAAACGTGGAAGCTGTTATTAGGGCTTCAAGGATCAGCCCATAATTTTTGTTGGGCTCAAACTAAGGGATTAAAAACACACCCACGTGACTACCTCAGCTTTGAAAAGTCAGCAATTCCAACTAAGTTAAAAAATATATGAGAGAGACATCTCTGAAACACTGCCAACAGAAGATCAAAAACCCATTTGTATTCAGAGATTTTGCTCCAAAGCAATACACCATCTTCCAAGGAATTCACGGGTCACGCTTTCTAAAGCGGGAAACAGGGAGTTGTTCAGAAAATACAAAAAAAAACCAAACCGCCATAAAAATTAGCCCACACAGACGATGGCGTTGGTTGAAATAGAAAGCTGCCACCCAGGAAAACAGGGAAGGGATTGCTTTAGGAGGTGACTACTGAGAGCCTATCTGCCATGATTGATAAAAATCCCTTTTACTTTACATTTTAGGAGATCTTTTTTCCGCCCATTATTAAAAATTAAAAACCACCTCCCCAAGAGGGTCTCTTATAAAGACAGAAGTAGGCAAGGAAGAAAAACACACTCAATTCATCAATCAATAAAAAAAAAAACAACAAGAAGAAAACAACCAAAAGCTCACTTGGATTCCAAGAGAAACCAGCTTTAGATCAGAATTCCAAAGTTCAGACTTAGAAAATAAGTCTTCTAAAACGAGATCTCTCGTTACAAATTTGGTTCAGCGAAAGCCAAGGCAAGCAGAGTTTGAGTTTTCACAAACGTGGAGACCTCAGCGAACTCATGAAGAGTCCTGCTCAAGCAGAACAACGCTCGTAGTGCAATCCCTAGCCCATCAAACCCTCGAGAACAGCCACTTCTGCCCCCTTCAAACTGAAGAAGCTGCAGTTCTGCCCACTCAAAGGCCTCACGAAGCGTGAAGTAAACATAAAGCTCTGCCAAAATCGAACTTTGGTATCGATTTATAGGTCAGCCTAGCATCTGAAGTCACGAAGCAGTACGGACCGGCCCAGGCGCGTCCAGTCCAGCCCAAACTAGAACCTTCCATCCAAGCAGAAACGGAGTTCCGGCCATCTTTTAACCTTCCTAGCGTCGATATGCATATTTATTGTTTTGTGAAAGGCAGTTCTGCCTAAAACAGCCCAACTTCTATCAAATATTTCTGGCCAGAACAGCTATTTGATACTGAGATAAATTATGAAAGTCCTCACCAGTCTGAGGCAAGAAAAGAACTTACTTGGGAGATATTCCTCACCCAAATTCACAATCATTTGTTTTAGAAGTCAATAACTTGGGGCGCAAGTTATCCACTCTAAAAAGAAGTATGCTAGGATCTACATTGCTAGCAGTGGCACGCTCACACACCAAAGAAAGCTGACTTGTCGACCAACAAATGGTCTCCAAGCCAGTGGGGAACTTCGCCTTTCCATCTCATGAGTAAACACGAAAACGGGTGAACAATTTCACGTTCCATTTCTTGTTCTAAAATCATGCTTCTATTCTTTTCTTTTCTTTTTTCCGGATTGTTTGGAACCTCGAACGAACCTCGATCAGATGCTCCTAGCTCTACTCCTCATCTTTGAGCTCCAATTTTCAAATTTTTTTGCTTCAAATTCTCATTATGAAATCTTTCTTGTACTTAGATCGTTCGGATTTTTAGTTTGTTGCGAAAAAGTGAGATTTTTGCTTTCTAACATCAACTCGTCGTCTTCAGTTGTGGAGGAAGACAAGGATTTCACCACGTCGTCATCGTTGTCGTCGTAGTTGTTGTCGTCATCATCGTCATTTGATTTGGACTTGAGATTTTTTATCTTTTGACTTATGTGTTTCTCTTTGGATTTTAGTTGATTTGAGGAATGTATTTTAAACTTTAATGATCAATTTATCTTTTATTATTATTTCAGTTATGGATCTCATTTTTGTTTGACAATGTACTTTTATGGTAGAGTATTAACAATGTATTTCTATGATAGAGTATTAATAATGTACTTCTATGACAGAGTATTAATAATGTACTTCTTAAACATAGTATTAACAATGTACTTCTATGAAGAGCCCTATTTGGTTTTTGCGAATTTATTTTAAATAAATTGTTTAGGTTTTTTTTTTAAAAAAAAATATGGGGTGGGCTTGTTTTGGTTTTTTTTTATTTTATGTTTTTTGTGTTGGCTTTTTTTAAGTTAATCAGTGGCAATCATGTAATTTATAGGAACTTCAACACTCATTTCTTATGTAGCAAATGAGTTTTGGGTGTGTTTCTAAAGTGCATTCCATGTGGGATTTTATATATATAATTTCAGCCCATATTTTGGGTATAATAGTGAAGCTCCCTAAAAAATAAAAGGGAGTGTAAGTGGAGAAAAGAAGAGTGGGAAGAATTCTCTCCCTTTCAAAATCTTAATTACTGTTTTGGCTCAGCTGTTTTTTTTTTCTTCTCTTGAATGGAATGTCACTAAACTTTTAAAGCTTGTAGTAATGTGTCGTTTAACTCCTATTTTTATGCTAAAGTGGTGAGGTCTAAGGTTTGAACTCCAATTACACCTCACATCCCCTTCCAAATTTTGACAAAAAAATAAATAAATCCCTATTTTTTATTCAGTGTCTCTACATGTTTCATTTTGTTAATTTTGATTTGGCGTGATATGAGAAATTGAGAAATGGCAATTCAAATGTTTAATATTCAATTTCAAAAGTATAAAATCAGAGTAGAAACCTTTAAAAGAATACTTTTATCTCTTTTATCATTTTATGTTCTAGCTACTGATAATAAAATCCAACGATTCAAGTTGCACGTTCTACTCAATTTTTAACTTGTTTTTCATTTTCCCACTATTTAGTAATTGGCTCTAATTCATATATATATATATATATATATATATATATATAAAAGGAGATTCTCCAACAAGTATTTTATGTGAAGAATTGGTTACATATTTCTAATCTCGACCGTTGGATTGCATATAGGTTGCATATTAAATTTAACAAACACATCTAATGAATGCAATTCAACAGTTGAAATTAGAAATATGTAACGAATCTTGAACTTAAATACTTACTGAAGAATCTCCCTATATATATAGATGATGTGTACAATTAATGGGACATGCTGATAGAGGCGGTCCTGCAGAGGAGCAAATAGGGCAGGATGACCTTGTGAACGCCATAAAATTGGTTGGATAGTGCTGATGTTGACCCCTTGTCGACGTGGCATTCTGCCATTTGCGTGTATATATTTGCTCCCACAACTATCATTTAATTTTTCAGTGTTGTTTTCATCTAAATTTTTTTTCAACTTTTACACCATGACCTCTTAAAGTAAGACTCCAAAATGAGCAAGATCAGTTTTCCTGTTACCATTTCTCTTGTGCCCACCTGTTACCTATCTAACTTTTTGACATCTGTCCTTCCACTTAAACTCTAAGTTAACAGTGTTAAGTTTAATTAAATTAAAAAATGAAAACTAATAATTGAACGAAAAAAAAAAGACCCAAGGGCGAACTCCCTCCCACCACCCCCAATCCTCAGCAACCCTAAACCAGTCGGCCACCAAAACTCGCGCCTACCTATCCAGCCGGCAGCAACCCCCTCTCCTTCTCACCACCGGCAAAGCCTCCTTTTCTCTACCTCTGTCCCCTCTTCTCTCTCTCCCCCCTGATTTCTCTGCTTCCTTCTCGATCTCCCTCTCTTTCAAAGAAGAAGAGCAGGGGAAGAATATAGATCTTGATCCAAAATCAAGCGGGAGAAAGAGAGTTACCGACGGCGAGCAGGAGTGGGGGCTGTGTGGTCAGGATGGGGTTGTTGACGGATTAGGTGTGGGTGGGAGTTTGATGTTGGGTTTTTTATTGGTTATTATTATTATTATATTTTAGCAGAAGTTATTTCTTATCCAAGCCCCAAACATGGCTTCGCATCTGCTTCAGAGCCTCTGCCTCATCTGGCTTCCTTCCTACAAAATTTATGAGAAAGCGAAACAGAGCTTGAAGTTGAGAAACCTTGCTGGGTCTTTTTTTTTTTTTTTTATTCATCAATTGAAGTTGATTTCTCTTATGCTCTTTCCCTTCCTACAAAATTTAATTAAAAGTTAACATTGTTAACTTAGAGTACATATAATGAATTCATATTTCAGTAATTTTGATTGAGATCTGTGGATCCAATAGTCCACAGGACTTAGGAAGGAAGAAAGGATTTGGTTGGTCTGACTCTGAGCTAGGTATTCATGGAGCATGGATCAATGGAGTACTCCGGCAAACAACGTTATTGGATGTTAGAAATCAAACTCGTGTCGTGCAAAGATTTGAAAGCCTTCAACTTCTTTTCAGAAATTCTCAGTTTATGCGATTGTGTCACTGAAGGTATGCTTCAGCGATGATGCGGAGAAGAAAGTAAAAGAGCAGATGAATGAAGAGGTAGTGGAGCAACAAATAAAAAAAGTTGGCCCTTCAATTATTGGTTTTCATTTTTTTAATTTAATTAAACTTAACACTGTTAACTTAGAGTTAAGTGGAAGGACAGATGTCAAAAAATTAGATGGGTAACAGATGGGCACAGGAGAAATGGCAACAGGAAAATTGAACTCAAAATGAGCCACTCTGTGTCAGTTTAAACAACGCATCAACTGCAAATGACCCACTAGTGTAGTAGTTTAGAGTATTTACTCCCTCAAGCAAGGTTTTAAATTCGAGTCCTAGCATCAGTGTTGTGTGTGTGAGTTTAATATGCTATCACTCCTTTCAATAGAAAAAGTCCTCAAAAAAAAAAAAAAAAAAAAAAAAAAAAACGCATCAACTACACTTAACACATTCATACTCAATCTCTTTCCAGCCTTCACATTCATACTTGCCTCCATATTCTAGTCTTTTCTCAATTTATGGTTCTTACTTTTCAAGAATTGAGTTGACGATTATTGAACCAAAAGTTCAAGCTAAAGAGGACTCTTCGAGTGGGCTTGGCCATGTAGCTCGAATTTGGCTCCATTGGATAGGGGCAGGCATTTGAATAGGTGAACCGATGACTCGAGCCAAACTGAGTCCAAAAAAAAAAAAAATCATGTTGACAAAAAAAAGGTCAACCTAGGCTCAAAACCGAACTGGATCACTTTGGATCGGTTCATATCCCGATTCTTGTCTTGGAAAAATTGGTATAAACCAAACAAGACAGCTTATGTTTACCTATTTATTTATATCCAAAATGAGTAGTAAGCCTAATTATATTCAAATAACATTAATAACTCCAAGTAATATCTAGATATTTTAGCCCAATTAATACACAAATGTCTTAGTTTCAATTTATACCCAATTAAATAACTACTCTACCCCAATTTCTTTTTCCATATCCGTTCTTGTTGCACTTTCGTCTCTCTTTTTTTTCTACTTATTTTTTTTCTTTCTATTTCTCTTCCTATTTATCTATTCACATCTCTCTCTTCCACCTCTTTCTCTCTTATTTTATATCTTATACATATTTCTCTCTTCTTTTATTCATTGTACATATTTTTATATCCTTCCTATTTTTCTATATATCCTATTTTTCTCTTCTTCACATCTTTATATTTTTATCTTTCCAAACCATAAAACAGGCCGAACTGAATCGAAACCGCAATAGGTCCAATTTGGTTCGATTCTTCCAGATTTTTTTTTATAAAAACTGAAACAAATTGAACCATACGTAAGTTCCAATTTTGATTCCAATTCCAGAGAAAAATCAAACTGGACCAGACCGTGCCCACCCCTCCCATTGAATATGCTTTTCATTTCCATGGAGCATAGAGCCCTCCGTTAGGGATGGCCTGAGAGCAGTGGGCAGCCACAACACCACAAGTCGTTATCCTTGCTTCGGAAGTCTTGATGATACCACATTGTATTTGTCGATGAGGCTGTTAAGGTGTAGATGGGGGTATGGATCCATCGGGGTGGTGTGGTGGCAAGAGGTCATAGGTCAGGGAAGAGTGGTACGTGATGACTTGGTATTAAGTTGAAAGGGTACGTGATGACTTGGATTAGGTTGAAAGGGCTTCAGGTGGTTAGTATCTTCATATTATATGGTAATGGGTTAATAGCTTGGGGTTGGGATTTTTCAGTTATTTTCGATGAATCCGAGGCTTCATAGCTTTTTAGCAATGGGGCGGGGTGGTCATCAGGTAAAGGACATGGAAGAAGGAACATGCGAAAGTAAAAAAGTTTCCTAATTTTTGAATTGAATTTCAATTTTTATATTAAATCATTTATTCCACTTGAGAAAAAAAGTGGGCTCCTCGCCACGTCCTCATTTAACAAATTTCTTGATCAGCAGTCTAATAGCAGATCCACATTGCAACAATATACCGGTACAAGTGAAAGCCAAAGACCCAAACCACAACGGTGCAAAACATAATTGAACCTTTCCACATCTTATGTCAGCTTTAGAAATGCAAGTAAATCTATTGCTCATCAAGACACGTTATACGTAAAACTACAACTCGGCTGTTTCTATGTATCATAATATTGTTTTTACAGAGTACAAATTAAAGACAGGTGACTTTAATCCCGAATATTCTTGTTTTTAGTCAGTTAATCACAAATGCTGTATCCACTTGTTTTCTGACCCAAAAAAAAAACATCTTATAACGAGAAGAATTTCAGTTTTGCTGTATTTCACAACCTTTGTGAGATACAAATTTGGAGCTCATAGACCAAATGGTGCATGGACTACAATGAGGAAAAGAAGAAAACTCACCGTTGGCTATAGTTACAAGGGGGAAGGGGTTTGACAACTTCACAAGTTATATCCAATTTCGTACCTGGTGGCCTTTTCCGAAAATTCTGCTCTTTACCCATCACTTGTGAAAGTATTCGCTGCCGCAAACTAACCAGGAGAATGTCTTAGAAATCACTTCCCTCAAAAGCATCTCCAGAAGCCATTGCTATCAATCACATTTCAAGGATTTTCAGTTGATTTTTGGCTTTGGTCGTCTTGGCCTTAACACAAGATAGAGTACACCCAGGACAACTAAGAAAGCAGGAATTGTAGTCACATTAAACACCACATGTACTTTTCTCTCTCTTGTGCAGTGGATTGGGTGGAGAATGGCTATAGTTGTATTTACTTGATCAACAAACCTGCAACAGAAACGATATTCACAAATGAACCAACATTAGCATAAGAATAGACTTCCAACAGCTTGCCAAATATCCTGCTCAACGAGAGAAACATGAACAGAAAGAACAGGGAATACCAAAAAGCTTAAAACGGTTTACTAATATAAGAACCAAGAAGAATAGCAACAAAGCACACTTTTCTTTTTCTTCAGTCTCTCAAACTATCGTAAAACCCAAGAGCTGAAGCTAATAGTAAAAGAAACAAACAATGTATATCAAGCAACAGTGACAATCACACTAAGACGATCTCAAAACAGCTTAACCAAATTAGGGCTTACGGGCAGGAAACATAAATTAACAAAGATGAGGATTAACAATAATCTCTTTTATTTATTTATTTTTAAGATCTGAGGGTTATTAATACTTGAATCAAGAAATTACACAACCTGGCTTTGATACCCTATTAAATTATCACCGGTCCCAAAAGTTTAAGCTGACGGAAACTGAGAGCAACAATATATATAAAGCTAAATACAACATAGACCAAAAGCTTAGTCCTTAGAACCCAGGATGCCATTAGCCATCTTTTTCTCATATATTAAGAAGCAACTTGGCAGTGTTCGGCCCATCAAATTTGAACTAATTGACTCAGTTCAAAATAACCAACTTTCATTAAAGGGCTAGAACATTTTAGAACAAACAATGCAGAATAGGCTCATAAGCCTTCGCTCAAGTGGCATGGGATGGGTGGAGTGAGGATAGAGGTCCTAGGTTCAAGTCTCCTTGTAATAAAAAGAAATTAAATGTGGATAGAGACGTTAGTAGTTTAATAGTTGATCACATTTGTAACTGAACAATTAAAAAGTAAAAGGCCTTGGATAGCTAACCCTTTTGACGCTTCTTCTAGGGTATATAGCAGTCTCATGGCGTCCACATACCGCAATTCTCCAGTAACAGTTGAAATCTGAAGACACCAACATTATCCAATTGTAAATGACTCCAGAAAATGCTAAAGAGAATAAGAGACTAGACGGTAAAGAACAGCTCAAGGTGATGGATCAATTTACTTACTCTTCTCCATAGACTAACAACATAATTGTACTTGTTAATTAGTTCACGCTCCTGAGACTGAACAAGTTTGAAGGTTTTTTCAGCTAGTTTCAGTCAAGTCTCCATTTGTATGTACTTGAGTTCCAATAACAATAACAATGCAAATAACTCTGGAGCAACAGCTGATTGAACAACAATAAAATATTATGTACTTATCTATATGTGTGTGGATTACAAAGGCTAATAATTGTCAACTTAATGGCAAGCTAAAAAAGTTGATTGCTATCTCACACAGAGACCATACAACAACCCCCCCCCCCCCCCCCCCCAAAAAAAAAAAAAATTAATCCCTTGTGTCCGCTTGATGGAAATTCGATTTACTAACCTAAGCTATGGTAGGTTCGTATCACAAGTTGGTCTACATGAATCAACTCTATTATTATTATTATTATTAACCACCTGGCTCCTCACCCAAAACACAACTGTTATTAGAGCATCCAACCAAAAGCCAATGGGTGGAGAGGCCATTTCTCGATGTGGGACAATACTCTAAACACGTGGACACCTCATATTGGGTGACGTGGAAGAGCACGTGTGGCTGATGGGCCAAACATGTGGATAGCCTGCTCTACTACCATGCTAGAATTGGAGCATCCAACCAAAACCAATTGACAATGGGTGGAGCTCTCTTAAAAACTAATGTAAGGCTTCCATTTCCCAGTGTGGGGACAATACTCTCAACGCTAACCAAAATTTGTCAACTGGATTCCTTACACCTAAATCTCCCCTATGCACAGCCAACGTAGGACTCATGATACTGCATTGACAAATTTCAATACATCATTGTGGATGACCACATTTCTGAGACTCCCAGAAAGTTGCCACTCCTAATCACCATTAACTGATTACATAAAACTAAAGAAACAACATTAAATGAAAGACTAAGTTTCAATTACAACAATACTAACAGGCAAGGATACTTGTACGCTCCATGACTAGAAGATGAATGGCTGAATTGACCATTTGCACTGACTCTTCCAGAGTTGTGATAATATAGCTCCGAGAAATTGTATCAGATTGAAATTGGGAAATGTTCCATCCTTGAGAAGTAATGGAATACGGGTTGCATCCGACTGACCACATCCAGTCCTGTCATGAAGCAGATAGTAGCTCAACTAAAAATAGACAGAAGATAAAAACAGTTGTGTGAAATCTCCAGGAATGCCAAAGCATTCGGGGGAGAGAGAGAGAGAAGGTGGTGGGGTGGGGAGGAGGGGGGAGGAGGGGGGGAGGAGAAGAGAGAGAGAGAGAGAGAGAGAGAGAGAGAGAGAGAGAGAGACATTGTGAACAGAATTAAACAAACTATCTATTTAACATAGATAAAAATGCATTAGACAGAACTTCAGGCAGACACAAGCAAATGCATACAAAATCTTGTTTTTCCCAACATCCAATATCATTTAATTGAATTTTCACTCAAGTCCTTAAGCCATCATTATCAAAAAAAAATTACAAGTAGATAATTCTTTTCAGTACAAAGCATTAGAAACTCTACACAATATTGTTAAAATCATGGGGGTAATACAAATCCCCAGACTGCACTATTTTTATTTTATTTTTTGAATAGAAACTTTATAAATTCAAAGAGATAAACAAAGAAACAAGCAAGTGGATAAGGAATCCACAAGAGCAAACGAGCACAACTAATCCCAGATTGCACTATAATTCTCAACGTTTTGCATCCATTATAAATGAGCACAACTAAATTCAGTGAATGTCAAAAGTAAACAGGGTTTTGAAATATGGTGTCCAGTTTCTGCCGCATGATCAACCCTAACTTGGAAAAAGAAAAAAGTGTTTTTCCACATTCTAAATATGGCTTACCTCAATCGCAGTTTCATGGGCTTGACTGTAAGCAAGGTGTAGGGGAAGCAGACCAGCAAGATGTTCAGAAGCCGCAGCCAACGCAGCTTTGATGGGCCTCCTGCATAAGGTAAGGGTTAACCATAGGATCTATAAGATTATACGCCAATCAAAGTAGTGACTTCAAATCGGTTCAGAGTTCAAGCGTCATGTAAAGTAATCGGGCATACTACAACAGAAAAGGCACCAAATATTCTCTCGACTTGCCGCATATTTTAAGAATGGGAACTTAAATGCAATTTTGTTGAAAAAGTAGTCAGTGAAAAGCACCAACAGGTTTGCAATTTGATGTTCCATTTTTCAGTTGTTTCAATGTATGCCAAAATTTTGTACAAACCCGTTGAATTCAAGTAATAAAATACGCTCCTAGCAAACTATGTGATCCCAAGCTAACTATTAGGCAAGCTATAAGCATTCAAAGTGCTTAAAGAAACACAAGAAGTCCATCTAAAGAAAGCCAACTAAAACAACACAAGCTAAGCAACACTTAGAATAGAACAACCCAAACAAAACATAACAAGCAAGCCACACTTGGTACAAAGCTCCAGTCCAGTCTAACCACACTAAAGGGAACATCTCTAAAGTTTTTAGACGAAGACATCCACCAAGCAAGACATCTAGTTTTGTCCTATAGAATCCAACAAGAAGGAATACTTAGTCAAACATTCCATTTAAAAACCAAGAAAATGGAATGTTTAATCAAATAACATTCCATTTTCTAGAGATTTTCCATAAAAATCTGAGAAACGTTATCAGCAGGGCTGAAATTTAACCATCAGTAGACAAAAACATTATATGCCAGAAATACTAACCTCAAATCCCACAAAAGTGGCTGCCCATTACATTGCAGATGGCTCTCCCAGGATGAAGGCTCTGACTGAACAACAATAACCATATCAGAAAGTGCCTTTGCCTGATAATGCTTGTCAACCAACAATGGTTCACCATGGATGAACCAAAATATTGGAACTTCTAGTGTAGACCGGCTATGGGCAAGCTTCCCTACATAGTTTGTTGAAAAAGAATGCTTGTCAATTCCAGAACATCAAATGCATACATACAGAGGCACACATTTAGTTAAAGCTAATCCCAAGTGTGTGGCTCAATGCCCATGTATTGTAGTAAAAGGCAATGGTCCCAAGTTCAAGGTACACCAACCTCTTCCCAGCAATTAACGAGTGCATGTCAGAAGATGGGAAAAGCATGTGCCCCAAGGATTAGTCAGTGCTCTAAGAGGACTGGATACATCATGATACAAAAATTAAACATAGATTCAGATATAACAATTGGTTTGCTCCAATTAGAGAACCAATACAGTTTGTTCCCACCATTGTTCTACTAATCTACCCTCCTATGCAAGTGCCAATAAGCTTTTAGAAGAACAAAATTTCCTCAACATTATATCGCGCATCTTAATTCACCACTCAATAAAAAAAAAATGTTAATTTAAAATGTAACATATTTCTTTTAGAAGTTGCCATTTCAGCGTATGTCCAACCTATCCAGATCTCCTTTAGGATCTAAAGTTCGGATTCATCTTAGGTGCATTGAAACTGTATAGTCATCCACTGTATTTAAGAGGTTTCTAGCCTGTTTCACCATTTATACAGACAAACATGGGCTTCTCACCCTACCTCCTTTCGGAAGAACTAGCCGGTCAAGATCCCAGACAGACAGAATCTTGGGTAAACATAAGAAAACCACTACAAGTTGTACCAGTTATACAAGAAAAAGGCAGGTGTGAAATGACTGACAAAAATTAAAACTGTAGTACTTAGGTTCTCTTAACGCATCTTTAGTGAAAAAAGTCCCAGATAGTGTCAAAAAGTAGATCATTTTAATGCAGCTTTTAACCTTTTAAAGAGCCGTGATCATTCATTCTCTGCAACTGATACTGAACAATGGAGGAATCAAGATAGGATCGAACAGATTTCCTGTAAGTTCCATTAACAAGCAATAGAGGAACAGCTGCTGCTCTCCGTGCCACTGAAAAGGCCATTGCCAAAGCAGGATCCTCTGAAAGTGGTAACCTACAAATTTCTTTCACATTAATACAACTACGAACCACAACGAATTTACATGGAAGAAAGCACAATACTTAATCATCGGAAAAAAAAATGACAGTCCCAACACAAAATTCTGATTTTGAGTTTTAGCATACAAAAGAGAATACATAACATCAATAAAAAGGCGGATTACCCATCCAAGATTAGAAAAGTATCTGACTTTACCTAGAAATGTGATGTGAGACAAATTTTAAATTATTAATTTTGAGAAATAAAGAACCATGCTAGATACATACAAGTGCTGACTGAAAGCAGGTTTCTGAGAAGGTAACAACAAAGAGGAGAGTCCATCCATTAGAGCCTTGAGATCCACAGGCAATTGTTTAATATGTCTAACTTTCTGCATTCATTAGTAGTTAGGTAAGGTGGTAAGGTGGTAAGAAAACCATATGCATTAATTGTTGAAGCCTCTTTGAACTATACCCGTACCTCCTGCGTGATGAAAAATAACTGAAATGATATCTTATCATAATAATGAAATGCACCATCTGCTATGGAAGGTGATATGATGTGTCTCATAGACCCCCACAAATTTGCACCTAAATGAGAAAGAAAAGTATCACGTGCAACTGTGTAATTTTGAAACTCCTGCACAAGAACAAAAAATAAATTATAAAAGAAAATTGCTTTACATTTAGCGAAAAAAATAAATAGAAAATAAAGTGTTTCAAAGATTCCAAGGCAAACTTAGTGTCGAAAGTAGAAATAACTGATTAACAATAAACGTCAGCAAGGGGAAAAAACCCCCAATAGCAAACCCTCACTGATAAACCAAATGGCATACCTCATGAGTATCACTGAACAAATTCCAATTCTCCATTCGCTTTAATGCCTCTAGAGCCTTTCTCTTATGACTTTCATCATATTCTTCACCTTCAAATGATTGGAGCTCATTTTTCAAATCCCTCATTCTCTCATCAAGTTCTGAAATCACCCAGATTAAAAGGAACATGAACTCTTTACTTTTGAGTGAAATAACAATCGTGCAACAAAACTACTCTCATAATACATGCAATGCAAACACCATTAGGTATGGTATATATGAGAGTAAAACCAAGCATGATTGGCAAGAAACAGAAACATAAGAAAAATATTCATAATAATGTTACTCAAAAGAGTAAATGATAAATGTCTTATGACTTATGAGAAATATGAAAACGAATTTGACCTTCACAAATAATATAAAGAAAAAAACTTCAGGTTGTAAGTGAACTACATAAGTTCCAACTATCTCTCAATAAATAAATTAATGAAGAAACACAGTTACAAAGAAGCGATCTTTTAGAAAAATGGGGCTACCTTCGCAAAGAGCAAGCTTTACTTTCCTTCCTTTGCAATGTTTGAAAGCAAAAAGCTCATATATATCAATCTCCGCAAGAAGAATATCAATGGCCTGATGATCTTTCTGCAAAGCTCACAAGCACCACAAATTAAATGGGAAAGAGTAAAACCCTCATACTTAAGTTCCCCTCCCCTTCCGCCTAAAAAGAAAATCAAATGGTCGGTGCTCATAAATTCAAAAAACAAACAACAAATTCTTTAAGAATGCTGCATAGCTAGTTCTATATTTCCTTTGCTTTCTCCATCTTTCTCGCACATGCGAATTTGTTATTGTATTAATACAAGAAACAAAATTCTTAATGAAAAGAAGAAAACTACAAGATAGATGGACAAGGTCTACAAAGCAATCAGTCTTACTTTCAAGTTTCAATAAACATAGCTCACATTACATCAACTCATATTCCCCCCAATCAAGATGAATTACACTATGTTGGATAGAGATGCCCATAGAAAGGCTAGAATTTAAATATATCCAGAGTAAAAAAGTCAGAAAGTACAAAGAACTAAAGAATTTTCTCTAAAGAGTCTACAGTCCCAACTTATCCTTCCTACAAAAGAAACTCCACGGCAAGCATAAAACAAACACTAATATTCCTTTGTGTAATCTTTTAGAAGAAATTTATAAATTTTATTTAGCCAGTAAATAAAATTTAAATATAGGGTTGGGGTATACTAGTGAATATAAACAATTCATTGTATTTGAATTAATTGGAATCAGACAATCAAACAGCTCTCCTAACTTCTTCTTTTCAAAAGGTGTAACAACCCAAGGCCTCATCCAAAAGTGTACTCTGAAGTTGACTTCTGAATTTCTTGGCTTTCTTAATACCCAACGCATAATGTAGGATTCCGGAGTAACACCATCTCGTCTCCTTTATACCTTGGCTGTCCTCACTGAGAGATTAACCATACATTTCAAACTTATATCAATGGACAAGGCTTTCTGATGTGGGATGCAGCCATTTACCTGCCTAGGTACCCAGTAGTGCAGGTGAGGCGCCACCTTTTCCCCCATCAACACAGAGAACTGCCATTATAACCATGGCCCTTAATTCCTGCATATACAAAGGTTGGGTAGGACTCCAATCACATTTGTAAGGACCCAAGGCCTCATCCAAAAGTGCTGAAGTTAGACTTCTGGAGTCCTATGCCTTTAATAAATAGCCCGGATCTTCAGTGCACATTGCCGATGAGGGATTCATGGGTATCACAAAAGGCCTCTCAAGCCACCTAGCCCTCTCTTCCTTATTGGGTAACACTCCCATCCCTCCACTCTAAACCCCATCTCCTCATGTTTAGTATAAAAATTGTCGAAAAGACTAACTACCCCGCCTATTTTCCGTGCTTCTAATTTTAGAACTGTATGTAATATTACATAGGGTTATCCTAGCATTTGCATTCAGACTTGCACAGAATACTTGCTTGTTGGTAACATAACGAACCTTGTGAAAATACTATCAATCCTCTATGCAAAAAGCACCATGATAAAGACAAATATATGTCTAATTACGAGCCCAACCAAACGACATTATTGTGCAAGCTCGGGTAACCTATACAGCGCCTCCCTTCAATACCCATTTTTGCAGCATCACAACAAGCAAACTAGGCACAGTACTGACAACATGACTTCAATTTTTTTTAAGAAAGAATATTTGTATTGAGAAAGGAAAAGAGAACTAGAAAAGAGAACTAAAAAGACAATCAAAACATTTTTCCCCCCGGCATGCAACACCCATTTTAAAGCATCACAACAAACAATATTTTTATTCTGAATGAAAAACGGTACAAAGAAAGATATCAAGCTTAGAAAAGAAAACTAAAATCTAACTGCACAAGCAGAACATTCAAGACATTTCCCACCCCCAAATAAATAAAATAAATCAAGAGATGAAAAAACTAAACGGAATGTATCGAAAAATGTTTTTCCTTGAGCTTTTAATGAATTATCTTCAGGAAGATGATAATCTTAAAAGACTTACGAGTAGGACGGTTTTATCAAATGCTTTGACACAACAAGCACCCCCAAGGAGAAGCTGAAGACCAAACCCAGCCCAAAGTAATCCAGCATTATAGATAATGTAATAGATATTGTGTTCACATGGTAAATATGCTAGGTAATTAAGAAATCAATGTATGCATGAGCTAGTAGATTATCTCATTGGCGGAGGTTTAATGAAACTGAACATATTGGATTCAGATCACCAACAGCAGCAACTAGTGTACTGTAACAGAAAAGGATGAGTAATATATTGTAGGGTGCACAAAGAGCCACAAGAAGGTCATGATCCTGAAACTACTGCTAGCAAATCTTGTTACTTGCCATTGATTTACCAATGGCAGTACAATTCGATACGTCACCTGCCATCTCTAACCTCTCTCTCCCTCCCTCCCTCCCTTCCTCTTCTCCTTCTTCTTCAACATCATCTGAGAGAATTGAATTGTGTGTTGGGGGGTTGGGGTTAGGAAATTGAATTACTGTAGATAGATGCATAATTACTAATGGTACTTAGTTGTCGGAGGATTGGATGGATATATAATGAGATGAGGATGTGAGATAGATTGCCAAAACAGTCAATGTTACACACCGCAAACAAGAATATCGCAACCAACAAGAAATTACAATTCCAAGGACACCCACACCAGTCCAAACAGCTGCAACAGCTGCAACCGTATTTCTTTGTGAATACGCTATGCAAACAAATATATAGGGAAAGAGCATAAGACCAACATGATTACAATGTATAGCTCCCACTATTGGTGAGTAGTGAAAGAGAAAAAAACACCAAAATTTTCTCCTTTTTGTTCAAAAAACATGAACATACAATATAACAATCATCACCTTATACACATACAAAGATGAGATTTGAACATTGAACTGAAATTTGTTTTTACCAGAAAGCACATACATCACCAAATACGGCAAATTTTTCCTGAATAGCATCTTGTAAGCGATCTTCTGCTTCATCTTCTGAAATTTCTGCACATCATAGAGAAAATTTAAACCAGCTAAGGCAAGAACTTTTGTAAAGAGTTGGAAAATATCTGGTCGAGAATTAAAATAAAGTTATGCTTACAGGACAAAAATGTTTCCCTAATCCTCAACTAATGAAATAAAGTTTATACGCATGCATGTCGATAAATGCTCAAGAGTAGGTGGAGTGCTTATGGGATAGGGTGCAATTTTGGGCATCTTAGTCAGCATCTGTACATTTTTATTTCGTCAGATTGGAATGCATTTTCTTTTTCTGTTATTTTGTCAGATTTTTTTTTCCTAAACGAAACAAATTGTATTAAGAAGGGGTATCTGTTTTGTACATCTTTGGAATCCTGTTTTTGTTTTGTTGTTTTACACAAGGATTGAGGTGCTGATGCAGTTTGCACTTTTAGTTTTCTTTTAGAAGTGGACTCCTCATTCACTTTTGGTGTACTGTCTCGTTATTAATAAACATTCACATTTCTTATCCCAAAAAAAAAAAAAAACAAAAAGACCAAATGGACTTTTTCTAGGGGACCCTTACTAAATGTAATTCATCCAAACAAAATAATGTATAAACACTGTGTTCATCTATTTATTAATAACAATGTGATGACTAAATGGTTTCTTTTTTCTTTTTTCTTCTTTGACTAGATGACTAAATGGTTTCTGATTTGGCTCCATTTTTTGTGGAAATAATGATGCTTGAATAGGAACCTAAAGGGCAATTCAGATCATTGAACCAGGATGATCACAAAATGTTGTTCTTTCTTTTCTTGAAAAGTGAGCATCCACTCGCGAGGATTTTCTTAGAAACATAAAATTTTGAATATACATATAACAACAATATGATCGCTAAAGGACAATATCAATTTTCCCACAACATTTTAGCATCAAGCTCATGCTACCACCAGTAAATAATAGCACATCCAAGTCAAACGTTGCCACATGATCAATGAAGGTTATAATTGAATAATCACTGGTGAAAGATGTTGCAGTACCTGAAACTGCACCAATTGTTTTTTGCACATTGGGAGAACTTAGTTCTGTCCGAACACCTTCCCCACCAACAGCTGGTCCCCATGAGAAAGGGCCTGCACTTAAATCAATAAACGCCCACCTAATCCAGAATATTTTACTAACAAGGATCAGTATAACAAAGGGTGTGTATACACCAGAGTTCATATATGTATGTGTATGTGAGCATCTGGGAATGCATAAGAGAGAGAGAGAGAGAGAGAGAGAGAGAGAGAGAGAGAGAGAGAGATTCACCTCTCTTTTCCAATCCATGTATCTGTAAGGCATTCAGCATGAAGATTGTTGAATTCCCCAGATTTTAGTTCCTTACTGAAAAGAAGCTTCATATCTTCATTCTTCCCTTTCAGTAACTATTCTCGTTATAAGAATAAAAGAAACAATTAAAACATTTAGTTAAAATATTTATCTCTCTGAGTTTTAGTTTTATGTTACTCAGTTTGTCTATATATTCATAAGATCAGAAAAGGTTTGTATACCTGTAAAACTTTGTTCTGCACGATATCCACAGTTTCCTTCCCTTTGTACAACTTCTCCACATTATTCAATGCATCTTGGCATGCATTGTACCATTCAACCTGAAAATTAGATGTGCCATTATAGCCTTTAAATTACATGAGCAAGCTAAAGCTTTAAATATTATAAATAATTATAAATAAAATTTTAAAAAAAGAAAAGCTAGTAAAAATTCAGCATCATATTTTATTCAAGCAAAACAAACCATTGGGCTATTTGTAGAACTAAAGTGCCCACCAGCCCTTGTAGCGAGCAATGAAGAAAATATCAGTAATTTAGACATGCACTGTAAATAGTGCACGGCTTATAAGTAACAAATTAAAACTTGAACTATATAATTCATAAGAGCATCTTTATTCAGGGAATACTCAATGTTTGAGAACCATATCACATATTTTGGAAATCTCATTACACCAATACAGGAAAAATATAGAACTTAGTAGACGAGATTTCATCTTGATCCAATTAATAGCAAATTTCTTTTACTATCATTTGATCAACATCAAATTTAATGTTACTTAAACAAGAAAAAGGTATTACCGACAAGGTGTTAGTTGGAATGGTAAAACCCATGGTTTGCTCCCATGTGGCCTGAGGTTTGAAACCACCAAAGCTACCTACCTAGCTCTTTCATAGTGTTTTCTGCCTCCCAAAGATTGTAGGGTTCAGTGGGGGGCCCCAGTTTCAAAGCTGTGTCCGCTTTGCAGATTGGTGGATTTCTGGGTATCCAAAACAAAAGGTAATGTTCCTATAAATCTCCCAAATGTTTAGGGAGATATTATTTTAGTAATTAGGAATAATAATATCACTATCTTTTTACTGTCGAAACCAATACTCAGAAAATTTGGGGTTGCATCTTCATAAATTGTAGCATGTTCTTCCCTTTACCTCAAAGTGTGCAATCTTCCCTTTTCTCTACTGTTATTAAATCAATATATCCTCAAGTTCTGATTGTTTCAGTAGTAAAAAGTTAAAGAATAAAAAATAGTATTTTCTTTTCCAGTCAGGAAAACTACAACAAAAATCACTATTTTCATCAATATGACCGGGAGGTGTGTTTGTGTGTATGTGTGTTGGAGAGAGAGAGAGAGAGAACTAACCGTATCAGTGTCTTCAGTTACAGACCAGGCAAACTTTGCCATTGGATGCTTCTCGTACAAAGGTCTCTTAATTTTATCAAGAGCTACAAAATTCAAATTTTCAACAATCTTATTTTAGGAAGAAATAAAAAAGAATATACAGATTTTTTTTTTAAAAATGTTTTTCAAAGCTCCTGAGTGGAAAAAAAGAACATGCAAAAACTAAAAGTGAAATATCTCCTCAAAGAAAGTGCGGAAAAGAAAAGAGAAGAATTTAGAACGAAGGTTTATCATACCAAGAACAGTTTCTGGAATGCTTCCCGACTGAAGAATTTTGGTTTGCAAATTCTTGTTCTACAAAATAAAAAATATATCAATGCCTCCCTTTTAAATATTAAGAGATGAACAGACAAGAAAAAATAAAATGGTCACAAACTATGAGCATGAATAAACTACTAGACATGTTAGAAGAATGACAGTAGGAATATAAAGCCCAGGAATTGAATAAAAACAAACCTCTTTGAGAAATTTTATTTCTGATTCTGATAAACCTCTCCTGCAAAAGACAAAATTAAAATTGAGAAAACCAAGCTAACAGCGTTCTAAAGTTAATAGAATATATGAACAAAGAGATAATGAGACAATATTGAAAACACACACAAACCAAACATAACATGATATCAGGTTTTTCCAAACTGCAACATAATGTCAGTACTGTAAAAGATTTAGCACTGAGATGTAGCTCCATTAAATATGGATTTGTCCCAGGTAAGAATCAACATGTAGCTCACTCTATTTTGTGCATTAAGTGTTGGTCCAAGCAATTGAAAAGCTTCTTTCTATTCGGTTATTCAGTAGACACAATGTCGTAATATATATATATATATATATATATATCAAATTAATTGAAAGTAGGAAGAATCTAAGAAGATGAAAAAGGGTTTAAAGGAGGCATGCTGATCACCACAAAGCTTAGGATCCTGAGATTGAAAATTTCTTTCAAAAGGAAATTACGTATCCAGTATCAAGAATAAGGGAGACATGCGTGGCACACGCATACCATGGGAGATACTTAGCCACATCTCAACCCATGGTTGAAGAATGAGGCAATCAAGGAAGTCTTCCTCCTGAACCAGATTAAAAGTCCAAAGACCTTCGCTTTCTTTCCTTTTTGATACAAACAAAGGGAAGATGATAGTAACTGCTTAAGAGATTAAATCTTGGACAACAAACAAGCTACTGCAAGGCACCATACCTCCGTAAATGCAAATTTCATTAGAAAAAGGTATATCATTCTCAATTTGGGAATGATATCTTTCTCTTCAGTTTGCATTAATATTGGAAATAAAATGGTAACTGTAATCATTACATCAGTTCTTATACAGCAAATGAATCCACTAATTACAATATGAAGCAGATGCTGTGTTTCAGTCTATAATCATTTTAATGTTTGATTGAGCCTATAAAAATTCCTCTGTTGCACAAATAAATTGCCCATCAATATGTCCTGGTATCTAAACTATCTCTATCTCGTATTGAAGCACTTCATGGAAACTTTATGCTAGTCATCAAGAAGACTTCATGCATAAGATGTGGAATTCAATCTACCATATTAAGTAATTCCTAATATACGCACCGGTAACCATATTTAGCTCTTTTTGAGTCGTGCTTGGGATTCAAGATGAAAATGTTATATGCATTTTCAAGTTCAAGATATCCAACTAGGCTAGTGAAAAGAACATCCATCATGTCCACATCTACTTGCCACAGAGCATCCCCGTCATCCCTGTACACAATAAAATGAATCGATCACTGAAAGCAGCAACAAAGAGAAAACTCAAACATGCAACACCAAGCATGCTAGTTAAACACAAACAATTGAACTCAGAAACAATAAAAGTGTTAGGATTTTGGCTCGTCAAATATGTCCTAGTTGGTTTAGGATTGTTTTAGGAAAATTAGAGGTATACCAATTCTTGTCCTAGAGGGATTAGGAAATAATTTCAGTTTTCCTTATTCAATTTGGGTTTGGATTTCTAGAAGTCTATTAGGATTTGGATAAGTGTAATTTCCTAATCCACTTAGGAATAGGAATTCAATCAGACTTGGGACATGTAAGCCAACTCTATATCTATAAATAGGGTGCGGCAAGGCTTATTTTTAGGGAGGAAAAACAGCCAGAGACAGCCGAGAGTTTTGAGATTAGTTCTAGGGTTGCAAAAGTTCTGTAATCTCTATTATTAATCAAAGGAGTGGTGATTTCTCTACCTAGAGAAATCACAACTGGACGTAGGCAAAAGTTCTGCTGAACCAGTATAATTCTTGTGTGTTTCTAAGTTTTCTAATATTTGCTAGTTTAGTCTATTGCCGTCGGTTACATTAAAGAACAAGATCTAGGGTGCGGATTATTTAACAAAAAGAATATACCCAAATATGCAAGTTAACAACAAAAAATGCTTCTATTACCACCCCTAATACGCTCCTATGAAATTGTCCCAAAGGAGCTTGAGATATAATCTGGGAAAAAAAACAATAGGGCTGGTCAGTGCCCTGCATGGGGTTTAGGGTTCAGGTTTAATGGTATTCTGGAAAATTAGTGCATATGTTGAAAACATCTGTTTTAATTTTTCAATTTTTTGGACCAAATTTACGCGAAGAGATTGAAGAGTTTTCTGCCCTCATGACAGTTTGGAGAATATTCAGGTTTCAGCACATAATCCAGACAGGAGGAAATGGAAACTGGATTCATGCCGGGGTTCTCTTGTACGACCTATTTTAATTTTCTATGGAATAAGCAATCCTCTACAGTATTCCAGCTTGCTAAATTGTCAGGAAGACTAATGTTTCTCCTAAGATACATGTTTTAGTTTGGATAACACTTGCAATTTGGTACCAAGAAGAAGAACCAATCTTACTGTGTCTCCTCACTGGTTCATTCTGTGCAACAAAAAAAAAAGAAAGAAAAAAATTGGCAGAACCTGGAACTCACTTGCTCTTACATTGTCCTTATGCGTTGGGGCTGTGTTGGTGGTTGGTTGAGGCTGTAGGGGTAGCTAGGCTATTCCTCAGCCACCCTCAAAGATTCTTTGTGAAAAATATACATCTTCTGGAATTGTTTAGTGCTAGCTGTTTTTTGGGTAATTTGGTTGGGGAGAAATAGAAGAATTTTAAGAATTATAGTGGAGATGAAGAGAACAATTGGGAAAAGGTCAGATTTTGGGAATCCTTATGGGTTTGGCATGAAAAACATCAAAACTAAATTACCCTCAATCTGAAAATGAGGTACAAGGATAGCTTTATTAGTCCCCCAGAGGAACAAGGTTCAGACTTGGAGTTGTTTAAACCTTAACAAAAACGGATCATGATCCCGAAGCATCATATGCAGTTCACTGAAAACAACTCGAGGAGCAACCATGTGGCATATCTATAGATTACACATGAAGGTGTGACTATATTCAAGCAATTGGAGGCCTTAAGCAAGAATGAAAACATCAGTGCCAGTGGGAATTTCAGTTGTCCAACTTTCGGGGAATACTGGTGGAAATAACAATAAAAAATACGAAAATACACAAATTTGCTTTAAATATGGAATTTTAAGCTTTATAAAGTAGTAGACCTAAATGACATAAGAATGAAAAGAGTGATATTAGATTTATATGACATGTTTTTCAATGCGCATCAAATAGTTTTACATAAATTTAATTTAACTTCGATTATATAATATGTATAGCTTTGATTTAAGAAATATTTATACACACGCACACACACACACACACATATATATATATATTGAATTATCAAAACGATTGTAAACTGTGGGATTGGGGACATGATGATGCTAATTATCTGGGTTATGTACATGGAAAGGAATAGAAGGGTCTTCGATGATATCAAGGCTGAGGAGGTGGAGCATCCAGGGAAAAAGGTTCATTTTGGAGCTTATTTAAGGGCATCTGTATCTTCGAAATTCAGGGATCTTCCTGTTTCCTGAGATTTCTTCTTCTCTTTGTTTTTTTTTTTGTTTTTTTTTTCGTTTTTGTTGATTGGTTATTGCATATGTAATGAAATAAATCACAGGATTTATATTGGTTATTGGAGGAAAATGCCGAATATTTGAGTGGAGTCTCAGCGACAGGGTGGAAGGGAACTCCTTCCAGCCTAATTCCAATGTCAGCATGGTTGAAATACTGAAAGTGTTTCAGCCAACAATTTAAACCTTGGTTATAAGAACAAAATGTGATGGGAAGATTGATGGAAGAAGCCCGATCCTTTTCTATTACTCAATTCAAGCAGCCAAATGTATGAGCGAAAAGAATCTGATATAGGATGAAATTACCTGTTACCATATGAGTCATCCTTGCGAGAGAAAACATTTATGGCTTTCTCAAATATCGAAGTAACCTTTTCTCCCATTTGTATTGCATGAACAGAAAAACTACAAGAACATTCATCATCATATAACACAACAATTACGATTCATAATCTTCCTAATAAACAGATAAAAGTACAAAGAACTATTACTTGTAGTTTATGTGACTGACAATGGGAAGATGGTGTCGTTGCTCTTTATCTACACTAATCCTGTAAAACGGGGTGAGGACTTCTCCAATTTGAGGAATACGTGTATGTTCAAAGGTATGATCAATTTTTGTGAACCAGCGCTCAAGTTCTTCAGGGTGAAGCTTGAATTCTGAAAGTAGATTTACACGAAGAACCATTAAGAAACAACCACCCCTTTAATAAACAAAAGAAACACAAAACTGAAAACATGAAAGAACAAAATGAACACCAAATTTGTATACCTTGGTTTCCTTTCCCATCAAATCCAATAAAAATGAAGTTCACAGGCACTGGGAGGTACATAGAATCAACTTCCAGAAACTTGAGATAATTTGCAATATTGCCTGGAATAAGATAAAAAGAAATTGGAATCAGTACTGCTCATGTATAATTAATGGATGAAAATATATTTTCTTTGTTGTTGAGTCATTGACCAAACCAGGATTGAAAAAGTAAGGAAACAATAACTTTATGAAGAACCCGATGACTTGAGGACACATGCAACAAACAGCAATGGGGATGTTACCCCCAAATTAATGACAACTTTTACTGGATGTAATGGTGCTTAATTCAGCAGTATAGTCACCTTTCAGGAAAAAAGGTCAGCATAATCATCACTCCCACATTAAACAGTTTGTTTTATAAAACCATAAACCCAACTGCCCATCATCAAATGTCATTCCCCTTAGAGACATCTGAATCCAATTGCTCAAGCATAGAATTGTGTACTCTAAAAGCAACACCAATCAATTATTGCATCACTTGGCACCTAACTATAAACAAGAGTAAATGAAACTAAACTCTTTATTAACCAATACAAAGCACTGAATCTACCACTGACAGATAAGTTTCATTATTATTATTATTATTTTGAATAGAAACATTGTATTGATAATCAAGAGGAAAAATCCTCGATCAAACAAGAAGACCAAAAATAAAGATTGTCTGACCTACTAAGATTGAAAAAATTCTGTAATTAAAAAACACAAAAAACACAAAACTGCAGTAAAATCATCTTAAGACTGCCATCATGTCTCTCATGATGGTAGAGTAGTGATAGTCCTTGAACTGCCCTGAAACCGAAGCCCAAAAGGATGCCCAAAATTTAATTCTGTCCCATAATTCCTCAACCCTTACTCCTATATGACCCTGAAAAATTCTTCGATTTCGCTCCATCCAGATATTCCAGAAAATAGCATGAACTAGACACTCGCGAAGGATTCCAGCTCTATTCCCCTTCCCCGAAACCCTCATATTGATACTAAGGAGCTCGAAACACCCTTTAGGAATCACCCACTCCGCTCCGAGAGCACCCAACATCCTCCACCATAATTTTAGGGAATACGAACAATGAATGAACGAGTGATCAATGTTTTCTGCATCCTCTGCCTTCAGAGCTACTATTAAACAACTGTAGAACCAGTATACAAATGAAAAATCTGCAAACTTGGAACATAAAGAGAATCTGGACTTTAAAACCAAATCCAACGAAAATCTCATTCGATGTTAATTTCACCAGAATGCTAAGGTGCTGGCTGTTCTCCATGATTCCAATCACGATACCTTTTCTTTCTTTCTTTTTCTCTTTTTTGAAAAGTAGAAATTTTAATTCATAAAAAAAACCATACAGAAAAGTGGACAAGTTATCCACCAATAACAGAAAGAAACAAGAAACTAGTACAGAGATCTACAACTATGAGGAAAAAAAAATAACCAATCCTAATCAAGACACTGCAGCCTTCCAATCAAGAAAAATGGTTGAAGGGGATGTATTCCTAAAAATAGGAGAAACAGAAGCCCAGAGCGCTGCCCAGTACTTTTCCTTTTCTCACACCTCCCCCACTTCCGCCCCCTTGGCATCTAATATAATAACTAGTTTTCTTACAAATATAAAATAATAATAATAATAATAAACAATGAACCATCTTCTAGAGGTGTTATCAGAATTCGTTTTGTAAAGTTCAACAAAATTTCCCAATGAATAATGACACTGTATCCAGAAATTTTGTTTAAAAGGCCAGTAAAGAAGTTTTCTAATGACTACCTGCATTTGTGTAGTTGAGAACACCCATTTTTCCGGGGATGGAAGATTCCAAATCATCAAAATCTGAACATTCACCAAAATTATGACATTAAAGGAAATAAAGCAATCCGTTCCTCCACATATATGAACGGAAGGTACATTTAATGAAGGGAAACATGCAGTCATACCACCACGTATAACAGCTTCACTCCAAAACCTACTCTTCTCTTTAAGGTTAAATAAAGAGAAGACTGATGACCTGGTGCTTTTTCCAGAGGGAGATCCAGCTGATGTAGTTGCCAATAACTGATAAAAATTATGCCAGCAATCAGGATAACATGCTGTAGAAGTTTTCATCGCAAAATCAAATCTATCACAGATAAAATCTCATCCTTGAGGAGTCAAAAGAAAGAGAGCATAAGTTCAAATCAATGAATACAATATTTAATCTAAGAATCTTTCAACAAGAAAAGGACAGCATAAATGTTCAGCAATACCCTTAGCTGTAAGTTTGTATGAGCATGTCCTAAGCATTGACCATCCGACCAATGCATTAGCAATTTGACATCTAAAAACTGCAAGTCCATCACAACCAACAACAGATTTTGCTTTCCCCACACTATTCTATAAATTGAAGTTCGTGCATCTTCCTGATGACACTAATTAGGCTGCTGGGCATTTATCTTCCTATTATTTTCTTCGTTGTTATATTTGGTTAGAGGAATGCCGAGTATTTCAAATAGAAAATTTCTTACTTTCTCCTTCTTTCATTTTAGGGTTTAGGGTTTAAGTTCAGTAAATCAGTAATATATATCAAGCCTTTAAGCATCTACATGTTCCATCAAATTATTTCCTAATACTTGATTTAATAAATCAAAACAAGACAAACAAAAGAAAATCCATATAGAGTGAGGAGCAGTTGGGATGTAGAGCGAGAGAGAGGACTAACCAGTAAAAAAATGGAAATAATGAAGAAAGGCAGCGGAAACAATCCCCGACGAAGACGAAAACGAAGACGGTTACGATGATCCATCCCTTCGTTTCCAAAGAGCGGAATAGAATTACGGCTACCGTCACCAAACAGAGTTGCTACTTCCCGAGAAAATGCCCACAGAGACAAACCAAAGAAATAACAAATAGAAGAAAAAAATGTCTCTCAGACCACGTCATACGCGTTGATGTGGAGCTGACATGTCTCTTCAGTTTTGACTCACCCAGTGCTCCTGCATTACATGAACTTCGGACGGATTTTTTAAAAACAAAAAGACACAAAGGACCATTAATATGGAAGCATTTTTTCTCACTACTTTTAACTTACGGAAGTGTATCCAATTCTAATTTTTAAAGACTTTTTGTAAGTAAGTGATTTTTATAGAGTTGACAGATTCTTAATGACTTTTACGTACTTTATAAAGTGAAGTGATATACTGTTACCTATATATATAAAGCAAAAGGTAGAGAATGGTGAAACATTTAAACTACCAAAAATGTTATTGGTTAATGCAAACATTAAAAATTGAAATTATTAATTAAATGAGGTTAATATGATAAATTTATACTTTTTTATATTTAAAAAATTAAAATTAAAAGAAAATTCAGATAATGGATCCTCTTTTTTTTGGAACATAACTACCCATTATCTTTTTTAATTCTAAAATAAATTTTAATTAATTTTTTTTAATTTAATTAAATTTTAAATTTTAAATAATTAAAATATTTAAAAAAAACCTCTTGCAGGCACATAAGCACATGCAGAGAGGCTATTCTATACATAAAGCAAAAGGCAGAGAATAGTGAAACATTCAAAATATCAAAAAATGCCAATGGTTAATTCAAATATTAAGAATTAAAATTATTAATTAAATGAGGATAATATGGTAAATTCACATTTTTTTCATATTAAAAAAATTAAAATTAAAAACAAAATCATATAATAGATCATACTTTTATGGAACACAACTACCCATCTTATCTTTTCTTAATTCTAAAAATAAAAGAAAAAAGAAAACCAATTGGCACATGCTAGCTAGTATACTTTTATCATAGAGTTTTACATACTTTTATCTACTTTTTATAATATTTATTTATGAATTGTAATAACTCAAACCTTAATTAATATTTAACTATTAAACTATTAAGAAAAAAAGACATTTTTGCCCTTAGAATATTATAGTAAAGGTAAAGTTGACTTTTTGACAGAGAAAGAATTTGACTATTCTACTTGCATCATTGCGTAGAGCGCGACGAAACGAGTCCGTAGACACGGAGTGGACTCGAATCGGAGTTATAACGAAGAAATTACGGTCAAAATACTTAGAAGGGCAAAGTGGTAATTTTAAAAATAAGGATTTTTTTTTAAAAAAAATCTCACCCTCTCTCTCTTCCCTCACTCTTCTTCCTCAGACCACAGCCCCCCCTCCCCTGTTTTTTTTTCTCTAACCCGTCACCTTCAAACCTCCATAACCACCGCCACACTCCACTCCAACCGACGGGACTGGACCCAATCGAACCACCGCTGCTTCCTCTTCCTTTCCCAACTGGTCCCTGCCCTTGGAACCGCTGTTTTTAGCCGGAAAAACTTCGAATCATGCCGGAGTTGACAGAACTTCCAAGCTTTCGTTCTCCTTCATCCGGCCACCAAATCTGACGAGTGAGGTATGGTTTTCTAGCTATTTTCCATGCTCTAGCTGCTGGTTGGGTAGGATTCCAGAAATTCCAAGCGTAGATCATTCGATTTTCCAATCTACGTTTCAGCCGGTTTTGAAAGTGTGATTCCGGCCACTTCTGGCCACTTTTTGAGGTAGGTCCAAGAACAAAAGTGGTTCCAAAATGGGTGTTTTACCTAAGTTAGGAGTTTGGGCTTGCGGTTTGGAGTTTTTCCGGCCGTCATGAATTTCTCAAGCCACCCACGCGCTGCCGGCGCTTGTGGCGGCGCCTGGGCAGTTTGGTGGGGACCATAGTCAATCCTAAAATGATCCTCGTGTCGTCACGAGCGCGTAGGAATTCGCGGATCTTAATTTGGATAACGTATGAACCCTGAACGGATTTCGCATTTTGTGTGATTTCCGGGTTCAATGGGTTCGAACCGTTGTTCGTGCGTTTGTGACCAAACCAACCGTCTGTTTGAGACCAGACTCTTGGGACTTGTGTCCTAGGTTTAACGGAAGATTAATGTGGGCATAGGAGTAACTTTAATTGGATGCACGCACTTCTAGGAGTCGGGGGTCAGGGTTTTATTTCAATATTTATATCGAGCAGTTTTATTAATATATATTATTATGATAATTGAATCAGGCACCCGGGCACCAGTTGGCCCGTAGGAGGGACCTTTAAAAGGTCCAGCGAGCTCGGACCAGTTGTGAGTGGACTTTTCTTTTATAAATGATTTTATGCAAATGAATTTCATTATTTGATCTTGAATAAGTTTTATTGATTATGGTTTTCCTAGCATGATTTGTTGAAGTTAAATATCTTTATTTATATGCTGCCTAGTTGAAAATGCTAAAAAGATGTGTAAAGTAAAGATTGAGATATATGTAAGATAAAATGGCATCAGAGTTCTAGATTTAACAAAATTCAGTTATTCATCAGACATTTCAGAAATTTTATATTTTATTAAGTCACCTTAGGTACCCAGTTATAGAAACAGGTTGCCTTCGGTATATGTTGCCTTCAGATATGACGATGTCCACGGACATCCAGTTTGCCTTCGGTTTGTCAACGCGCTTGACATCTGCCTCACGAGTTTCGGGGACGCCCAGACCGTGGGAGCCAAGAATGCGGATCAGGTTGACTACAGTCCCCTGAATCCTGCCAGTTTGCGGCTCGAGTTGACTTTGTGTCACCGAGACCTGCTAGGGGAATTGACGGATTATCAGGAATTGACGGATCTCAGGAATTGATAGAATTTAAGGGGTACACCTAGGTGGTAGTTTTAAACTGATTTCAGTTCTTTTAAGAGTTTTAAAATGATATGAATATGCTTGACATATATTTATATATTGAGTGCATTGATTTCAGTATGTATATGATTAAAAGAATGAATTAGTTTTGTATAACTGTTTTTGTAGTGGGGTTAGTATGTTCTTATGCTATTTTTCTTTAAATTGTTTTTTGGTCCACTCACCTTTTAAATGTTTTGCGCCCCAAGCCGTAGACGTGCATTTGAAAGTCACCGCAGGGCAGTTTCCGCTTCCTGCATCTCTTCAGTTTAGTGTAGGGTCCTTGACCCTCCAAATGTTCTTCTTGTAAATTAACCTGTATAGATGCTCTGATATTGCCCCTGGGCTCGAACTTTACTGTTGTTTGTATATGTATTTACGCATGCTACAAGTTGGGTTGTGTTTATGCTCGTTTTGACAGATGCAATTTTGGGATTGAACAAATTACAGGGGAGACTCTGCCGAATTTTCGGTAGAAGTCAAGGCTAAATTGAAATACCAGAAGGGCAACCAGGTTATTTGTGCTCGGCACCTGCCAGGTGTCGATCACGAACAGGGTTCGGCTCGGATTCCAAAGGAGAATTTGGGTCGGGTCCTGTCATAAATAGTATTTATCTTTTTAATATTTATCATAGAGTAATATAACGAAAAAGGAAATTGCTTCTAATATTTATGTTTTGTATGGTGAATTAACTAGTCCGCAAATGGAACAAGTAGCCAAAAAAAAAAAAAAAAACAATTGGATACAATTGTGTAAAGGTAAAGAAATATTTGTCCATGTCTAAGAACTTTTCACTTGAGAACAGTGTCAAGTATGGAGAAAATAAAGTTACTGCTCTTGGATGCAACTCAAATATAAGGTGTGCAATCAATATTATGGATTTAATTAGTTTAGTTTGTAGAGCTGGGTCTTGGGGAAAGAACAAATTATCTGATTGCTGGAACGAAGTTAAGATCCTCAAGACCTTTTGGAAGTATACTTTGTTTGGGTGGGAGATACCAGTAAAGTGGCATAGTGATAGAATGTGGGGTTAGCTGTAAACCCCAGGATGCTATGAGCTAAATTGCTATTGGAGAATGTGGGTTTTGTAACAAAAACATCTATTCCTACAAGATAGGCCTTAAAAATTGCAAATGGTGGCGAAAAAAAATTTATGGAAGAAACCAATGCAGTCCCACCGTAGCTCTTAGTACGTAGCAATTGTTTCAAGCATTGAAAAAGAAAAAAAAAAAAAGCAAGAAATGGCTCATCATCATAACAATTCCAAGGACAGATAATGGAAGCAAAAAAAAAATCAAATTGAAGGTGTAGTAGGCCATCTCTTGATTGTACACCAACCAAAGAGGGAGGGGTTCTAGAGACCCAAACATGGTGGCACACCCTCAAATGACCAAAGCTGCAGCATGATCGAATTCATTGATAAAGTCTTGGGTAAATTAGCTAGACTTTTGGTGTTAAGAATTAGGCTTAAAAGTATTGAAAAGTCATTCATTTAACAAAGTTTTCAAAAGTCATTAATTTTTTGGATACCACAAAACTTTTAAAAACTTTTTAAAATCACAATTGAATACTACTAAACTTTTAAAGACTATTTAAAAGTCATAGTTGAATACCTCCAGACTTTTAAAACTCATTAAAAGGCTTTAAAAGTTAGAATTGAATACACCCCCCTTAAGGTGTATTATTATTAGAATTGAATACACCCCCCTTAAGGTGTATTATTATCGCCGTTCTCTAAAGGTGACACATGTCCATGGATTTAATTATAGTTAATTTTTTATTTTTTATTTATTTGATGACATTATTATAAGAGAAAAGCAATATTTTAATAAGATTTTTCCTGATATACCCTTATTCTATTAGTTAACCCAACAAACTTTCCATTTTTCTATTAATTACTAATGAAGCCAAGAACAACCCAAATAATTAACAACAATATGATGATCATTACTCAAAAAATAATTGATTCATTCGACACTGTTAAACAATTTGACAAAAAACAAAACTCTTGAAATACTAAGAGGTTTTAATCATGTCATTAATAGGAGGCTTTAATCTAAATTGAACCTAACTAAATCAACTACTTTGATCACTTGACCAAAACAAGAACAAAAACACAAAACTGATCCAACCAAAAAAAAAAAATGAAAAAATGAAAAACTTATGGTGAGCATGTATAAACTCATAAACTTTACTAGTATCGAAGAGACTTCTACATTTCTTTTTCTAGAATAAGAATGTATGCTCTGCCCTTTTTTTTTATAAAAAAAAAAAAAATTATATAGGGTAAAGTGGGGGTTAAACACCCCAAACCAAAAGAAACTATTCACCCTAGTCTAAACAGGCCAATCTAGCTTTAGGAATATCTAAAGCATCAGCAGCTAAACAAGAACTAACCCAGCTAAGAGAGCTAATCCAACTAGGAGCCGTGTCAAGAATGAATAATCCCAGATCCAAGTTATAGCTCCAGTTGGCAAGACAATCAGCAACTCCATTCTTCTCTGTGTATACATGTGTGAGGATGTAATGACCAATTTTTCTCATCAGTTCACAGCAACTGTCAACCAAAGCTGCCAAAAAGGTGCAAACCAAGTAGAGAAGAAGGCTGCATGCAAAGGTTCACAGCACAACGCAGCCTTTTCAGTTTCCATTGCTTTGATTTATTTTTTAAATTAACTTAATGAAAAAAAGTGAAAAGTTTTTTTGGTTAAGTAATAGAATAAGAGTAAATCATGAAAAAATTTATTAAAGTATTGTTTCTCTCTCATAATAATGTCATAAAACAAATAAAATATAAAGAATTAACTATAGTTAAACTCATGGACATATGTCACTTTTTGAGAAGGGTGGTAAAGGTACACCTTGAGTTAAAGTGGCGAGTAAAAATGTTCCCCACTAATATAGTGATTTGGAGTAATTGCTCTTCTACTCATGGTCCTAGGTTCAAGTCCTAGCATCCATGTTGTGTGTGTGAATTTAGTGTATTATTGCCCCCTCAATAGAAAAAGCCCTAAAAAAAACATAGAATTACAAATGACATAGAATTCTAAAATGACGGAATTTAGATTTCCTTTGACAGAAATTGAAAATTTCAATGTTTGGATAGCTCATGTAAAATGTAAATGACATAAAATATTTCGAAAGAACAAAAAAAACTGATAACCGACGTGCAATAAACATCAGCATCATACTTTTTTTTTCCTCAATTGGGAGTGCCTTCACCATCTGAAATTGTTTTTCCTTTTCTATCAGCCAAGCACATGCTTTGAGTTGGTTCATTTTCACTAAGACCTGGTACTGCTTGTACTTCAGCATATACCTCTGCTAGATCAAGGTCCTTAGTATTAGCATGGATAAACTCTTCAAATGATAAAACCATTCGAGCAATCGAATCAGCAATAATATCTTTGATAGCACCTCTTTTCTTTGTAGGAAGAATATCAAAATAATTTGATGCACGATTTCTTCTCTTTTGACCATTTGTTGAGGTTGGTGAAATATCATCAATAACATGAATATCTTCTAATCTTGTGTGTCACCATCCAAATCAACATGATCAACTTCATTAGTATGAGTCATAACCTCAGTTGCATCTGCACCTGTTTCAGTGCCCTTTCCAGTAGCTCTATCTTTGCCACACAAATCTACAATATCATCCCAATTTTCTATAACTTTAAATTGAAAACCTCTAAGATCGTCATGAGACTACCGAATAAATAATCAAAGTCAAATAAGAATCTTATAAGTGTTTTTTTTTTTAAGGAAAAAAAAAAGCACATGATTAAAATAAAATAAAAAGCTTTTAATAAATTTACCTTCACGTATCTTCCCAAATATGATCTTCATCTATATTTATCATCTTTTTTTGTTGAATCCTAACTGAATTCAATTTGACTTAATATGTCACTCAGTAATCCATAGAACTTTTTCCATGACTTAACACGATCTAATATTATCAGCACTTATTTGGAGCTTAAATTGTGCAGCTAATAATTAGCATTTGATACATTATCTATTTTTATTTTAGATAAGGTGCATGAGTTTTAAATTTTATTTTGTTAAAGACCAATTAGTAAGCCCATGTGCTAAAAGCATGATTAATATAAGAGTTACATTTACATTTTTGCCATTTTCTGATATTTTGTTTCCACCATGATATTAAAATTAGCGATTGGCAAGGACTAGATGAGCATCGGCATCATGACCATAGCGATCAACCTAGCGCCGGACCTTCAGGTGGCGATCTTCAAAGCGATGTCGCACGGCGAGCGAGAAGCACGTATAGGAGATCATCATCATCGCGAGCCGAGTGTCGGCGCCTGGTTCAAAGGAGGTTTTTGTATTAAATCTGGGCTTCTTTTGGGCTCTTCTCGATTGCAGTCCTGGTTTTGTTAGTCGTTCACCATAATCAGCATGAAGATCGGGTAGAACAGCCTGTACTGCTATGATTGCTTAGCTCCCTTGTGCTGCTATTATGTGTTAATTGATTTACTTTGTCCTTGAATTGGTGACCTGTGTGTTTCTTCAACATTTTAATTTGATATTAGTTGATAGGAATATGATGTGCTTCCTAACCCCAAAGTGATACGATGCTAAGGTTCTGTTGCAATTATGGTTTGGTCAGAAGCTTTGAAGAATCTTGATCAAGAAGCTTGGAAGAAATTGGGTTTGAGGGTTTATCCTTCTTGTGTTGTGCTAGCATCCAAGGCACCACATGCTCCTCCACCTGTATGTTGAAATGCATCACTCAGATGGTTTATGCAATGACGGTAATGGAATTCTTGAATTTGATGTTGGCTGCCATATGTGTATTCGTGATAAAGGTGGTGGATTTGCAATTTATACTGGCATGCTGGTTCTGATCTCCAACTGTTTGATGATATGGAGGTGGGGTATCATATGCGAATTTTTGCCAAAGATGGAGGTCTCACGCCTAGGCCTTCGGTGAGGTTGTTGTCTTTGTCGGTTTGTTCACTATTGCAAACCTTAATTGGTGAAATGAAGGTCAAGGGGTTGACAGCACGGACTTCATTTGCAGATTTTGCAACCCAGATTTTGCAAGTAGATGATAAGCTTAGCAATCAAGTACTGGTGGCCACGTTGGTGCTGGTGCACATCTCTACTCAGAATGAAATAGTTGAGTTAGATCAAATTCTAGATTTGCAAATGTTGATAGTGACAACCATGCTGTTACTTTGGAAGTTCTCTTTTTTTCACAAGCTTAGTTGGGAATATTTTTTCCAGAATCTGATGTGCCAAACACGTCCAAGGCTTCAATTCATTCATTTGGTTCAGTTTTTTATGCAACCACAAAGGTGGGTTTTGCAATTATGTCCTATTCCTTATCACGACCTACAATTATCTGATGTCAGTCAATGATCTAATATAGCTGCAACTTCTTATTATAAAGTTCATTTACTATGCATTTGTCTTGATTTGAAAATAGTATTGCAAAACTATATTGTACACGTTCTGCATTGTAGTTTTGCACAAACTACATTGCAATTTTCATTTAATTACAATTGGATTTTTGCTCTTTCCTTGGCCTTCAACCTCACCAATCTGAAGAGTAATGGCTACCCAAATGAGGAATTGGGTTGGCAAGAGAAGAGTAGAACTATCCAAGAACAAGGGAACTCAAAATTGGACTTTCGGAAATTGCATTGTAGTTTTCATTTAATTACAATAGAATTTTTGCTCTTTCCTTGGCTTTCAACCTTACAAATTTGAAGAGTAGAGGCTACCCAGATGAGGAATTGGGTGGGCAAGAGAAGAGTAGAACTACCCAAGAGCAAGGGAACTCAAAATTGGACTTTTGAAAACTGCATTGCGAGAAACAGAGTATTTTACCAACATGTCTTGAATATAAAAAAATATTGTTTTGTTTTGTTTTCACTCTAGAGCTGAGCATTTTTGCCCGAACTCAACATTGCAAGTTCCATTTTTGTATTGCAGTTTCCGTTTATGCATTGTTGTTTCTGCTTCTACATTGCAGTTTCCATTTCTACATCGCAGTTTCCATTTTAGTACTTTCATCTTGGTTCCTCCATTTTGTTTCTATAAAATTAGTTTTTGTGGTTGTAGTGGTTTCTTTTTTAAAAAACATAATTGATATCTACATTGCATTTTTGTTGCAATTTCTGTTTTTATTTGCAATTCTTGTGTGAATATGTGTAGAAATGATATACATATATATATATATATAGTCTCGATCTCTTGGACTACAGGGATCCAAGAGATTGTAGTCACTCACCGTTGGATGTAAATCTAATGGTTCAAAAAAGTTTCTTAAAAAGAGTGCAAGAGTGGTTTGTGAGTGAGCCTTTCTCCTTTAAGGGTCAAGGTTCGAGTCCCTTAAATGACACAAAATCTTTTTTTTTTTTAAAAGGTGAATAAAGGGCAATGGAGTTAGTACCCTGCAGAAGGAGATGGGCGGTGGTGACGTCAGTTAGCCGGCGTCGAGTGGCTGGCGGTTGCTGGTCTGCAACGCTGGCATCCGGCGGTGATGGTGGCAAGTGGCCAGCGGTGGCGACGACGATTGGCCGGCGGGTGGTGGCCAGCAATTGCTGGTTGGCTAGATATAGACATGTGGCATAGTATGCTTACCTTAGAAGGAGTGGCATTGTGTGTAATTTTGATATTTTTTAATGATATTTTTGTAAAATCAAGTACTACATTTTGGTCTTTGGCCTTATGTTAATTAGATGAAATTGTATTCCTATCTTCCAAATTAGTAAATTATATTGTGTTTTAAAACTAAAGCTCCCTAGTGTAAACAACTTCCTTCCATCCACCATCTCCTTTGTGACCTAAGGTGTGCACCTCATGAAGTACAACAACTGCCCTTGTTTGGATTGAACGGTAATAGTCAAAACCAATGACTCTATATTTCAAGTTGTGAGCAATTATTTTCAAAAATATTCCTACAGATTCTTCAATTGAAATATTTTTTGTTCGAACCAACCCACCATTTCTTCTAAAATTTTGTATAACTTTTTGAATGCACTTTTGCTAATTTGGAATTGATCAATACAATTAACTTCTTTTCCATTGTACATACGGTTCAAATAAGACTGTCTTTGTTCATCCTAATCATGTGAAAGCTCTTTAACATGAAAGTTATCATAATACCATTGTACTAGCATAACCATAAAAGAGATCATTGTACAAACAATAATTTTCCTTCTCTTCACTATAGCACGCTTATGTATTAACCTCGTTAACATGCTATCAACATTAACAGTACCCATACCTATTTATATGTGTGAATTAATATTACTTTTCGATTTAGTTGTAACTCACTACATGGTATGAAAAACCAATGCAGCAGATTAATAATTGTAACAGTCAGAGAAAACTAGAAAACAAAGCATATAGAAAGCAAAGAAGACAAAAGCATCACACAAAGAAGGTATGTTCCACTTTGAAAAAGAAAAGAAAAATTAGTACCTTCTCATCTTCTCTTTCACAACAACATCCACCCTAATCCTTTCTCCTCCTCTCCTTCTCTCTCTCTCTCTCTCTCTCTCTCTCTCTCTCTCTCTCTCTCTCTCTCTCTTGATATATATATATATATATCTCTCTCTCTCTCCTGATATATATATATATATATATATCTCTCTCTCTCTCTCTCCAAAATTAAAACTCACCCATTGCCATCGCACTCACCCATTATATGATCTCAGTAACCCCATCAACCCACCTTTCTCTCTTTAGGGACTTTTGTCGAGCATGTTTAGTGCACCGAAGGGGTCAACAAGTTGATGTCCAAGGGGTCTGCAACTGCTCGCATGATACCTTCACAGCCAAATGCCAACATCCCAAGGGGTTAATTAACCCATCTTGTCCCTTGGTGGGCCTGCGATTGACTTGTGTTTTACGCTATTAGCCAATCTTGCCCATTACGTCAAATTATTGTTAAAAAATTCATATGTGAGAGAGAGAGAGAGAGAGAGCTCCTGATATATATGTATATATATATATATATATATATATATCTCTCTCTCTCTCTCCTGATATATATATATATATATCTCTCTCTCCAAAATTAAAACTCACCCATTGCCATCGCACTCACCCATTATATGATCTCAGTAACCCCATCAACCCACTTTTCTCTCTTTAGGGACTTTTGTCGAGCATGTTTAGTGCACCGAAGGGGTCAACAAGTTGATGTCCAAGGGGTCTGCAACTGCTCGCATGATACCTTCACAGCCAAATGCCAACATCCCAAGGGGTTAATTAACCCCTCTTGTCCCTTGGTGGGCCTGCGATTGACTTGTGTTTTACGTTATTAGCCAATCTTGCCCATTACGTCAAATTATTGTTAAAAAATTCATGTGAGAGAGAGAGAGAGAGAGAGAGAGAGAGAGAGAGAGATAGATAGATAGATAGAGAGATAGATAGAGAGATAGATAGATAGATAGATAGATAGAAATGGCTCATCGTGATTGGGGTGGTGGCAGCGGCTTGAGAGAAATGAGAAGGCGTACTAGGTGCTGTGTTTAGGGATGACAACTGGCCGGTTAGGTGTTGGGTATGGCAATATCATCCGCGTCTTCGTTCCCTATCTCCTTCCCTGTCCCCACCCCACCAGGTATGAAATTTCTGGGAATCCTCATCCCCGTCCCCATCAGATATATGCAAGAAAAGGATATGTTGCTATACATACAACTGTTGTATTACATCGGCCATTACTTTAAGATGAATGTCCTCACTCAATGGGAAAACGAAAAAAACTTGCTCAAGAAAAGGATATGTGGCTATACATACAACTGTTGTATTACAACGGCCATTACTTTAAGAGCATTTCCAGCAGCTTGCCCATTGCCATGGCAAAGGGAGCCCTAGGGCAGCTATTATTCACGTGAATAGTGGCTATCCTAGCCCCCCCAACAAAGTGTGTTTCCAGCAGTTGCCCTTTGCCATGACAAATACTATTCATTTTTTTGTTTTTTTTTTTCACAACTTTTTTTACTTAAACAATTATTTTGGATAATATTTTCGAATAAGATTTTTGAGTTCCTATGTGTCAATACTATTCATATCGGATAATATTTTCGGATAAGATTTTATTTTATTAGTTGTATTGGTTGGTATTTATATATAAAAAAAAAAGTATGAGGATTTGTTGTTAAAACTGAAGAGTATTGGTTGGTATTTATAGACATTGGCGGACCCATAATTTTTGTAGTGGAGGTGCAATATTGACTAAGTATGAAAAATTGTTTTTAGGAATAATCATGTTCTCAAGATAATTTTTGGCGGCTTTTATTCCTTACACATCAAATAAGAAAACTTGATTTTATGGGATTTTAATATGAGGTATATATTGACTTAATGAGCCATCATTTTTAGCCTAAATCATATTTTGCACTAAAACCGATTTTTCATATTTTGATTTGGTGGGAATTTAATTTTCTAGTATTTTCATTTGAATCAAAATACGGGGTACTTCCTTATTTACATTGTAAACTTAAGTAAATGGTATAATATAAAAATAAATGAAAGTAAAAGGACAAAGACATTTACTTAAATGTTGAAAATGGAAATAAGGTATAGAGAAAAAAAAAAATTAGTAATTTTTTTAATTTTTTTTTATTGCACAAAAATTGGCTACGGTTGGATTGCTAGAAAAAATCTGATTGGAGAGCCCAGCGCGCCCCACGTGGATGATTTAAAAAAATTTGGACACAGGGCTGACGTCAGCCTTGCCCTCGGGCCAGCCCAGTTAATTGGGTCCCACTATCTGCCCGGGCTTGCTTTTGTTGCTGGAAACCACTTTTTGGCCCAAACACCCCCAGCCCGAGTCCAGCCTTAGCTGCTGGAAATGCTCTAATAGACTAATCTAACTTAACTTAATATTATTTAATTAGTTATTTATACATTAAAACTTTTTAATTGTTATATTATATTACGTTATATATATTTATTAATTAAAAATAAATGCATCATTTATCGGCTGGGTTCGAGGATGAGGATAATTATACCATCTCGGTCTATTTCCGATTGGTTATTTTTAAATTTGGGATCCCCGTACTTGCCCATGTTTTCCCCTTGAAATCTCCCCTGTTAGGGCCAGGGACCCGATGATAATTTTTGCCATCCTAGCTGTTTCCAAATATTAATATTTTTTTGGATCGACCAAATATTATTCTCTTGTTATTGTTATTAATTTTTTTTAATTTGTGAACTAAACTTAATTTGTGTTATTCGTATTTTTTTGTTGTTGTTATTGTTATTCTTTTGAGCAATTACATTTTATTTTTATTTTTAGAACTTTAATGAATTTTTTAACGGTAATATAATGGAATGGACAAGATTGACTAATGGAGTAAAATACAAGGACTGAATCAGCCAAATTGAAAACACGGGGACTAAATTGTCCAAATGTGTAAAATACAGGGACCATTTCAACATTTAAGCTTTTTTTATATGAAAAGGAAAATATTTTCCTCCTTCCCCGGTAAGTTGACTTATTTTAGCATATGTGTCAAACTGTGATCTGTAGAAAGAATGAGTATCTTATTTTAGAGACGAAGACAAGTAATATCCATATAAAAAACCAAAAAAAGAAAAAAAAAGTTCATTTAGAAACAAACCCCTTATGGAATCAAACGGGCCTCATGGTTTTGACACCACACTTGAAAACTTCACTTTTATGTTTGGGAAGATTCGGGAATTTCATTTTAGGCTTATTTTAGGGGAAGGAGAGAGCGCAGAGAGACCGAGAGAGATGAAGAAGAAGATTTTTTTTTAAATTAAATTTTCCATTAATTTTTTTAAATTAAACAATAATTACATTATTTTTATTTTTATTAATATGTTATTTCACTTCAGCAAAAAAAGTGGGTCATGTACATGAAACATCATCATTTTGTGGTAAAAATACGAAAATAGCCCTGCCACGTCATCAAAATTGACGGAGTTATGAATGGAGATAACAACAGGGGGCAAAGTGGAACACAAAATCATGGTCAAGGAGGTTAAGTGGGTCATTTTAATTTTCAAGGAACAAAGTAAAATTTGACCAAAGTTTCAAGATGCGCTACAGTAAATAAGCCTTCATTTTATTACTAATAGAAAATAAGAAGAGAAATGAGAACAGGGAGGTTGGTGTTGGCATGTTTTTTTCATATATAAAACGTGTAGGGTTTCACCCAAGCTTCCTGTTGTCCTCGGCCGCCGCTCCTACCTGACCTCAGAATTTATTTTGTAACAATAATCTTAATAAATAAGAATAACGATAATAATAATAATAAGGATGGAGGGCGGAGCAATGTCATTGTCGTCGGAGAATAGGAAAGAAGAAGAGCAGCAGGGAACGTCCTATACCTATTGGGTGAGGCAAGTGGCGGAGGATACGGCGCCTCCCCCAGTTCCTCGAAAACTCTCACCTCAGGACATTCTCTCCGCTCAATCCCAGCCTTCCACCCTCGGTTCTCTCTGGAATCGGGTATGTTCTTCTTCTTTTATTTATCTTTTTACAATGTAATTCAATGCTAGATTAGATTCAGTCTTCTTATAATTATCGTCTCGTATGTTTATAATATATGATTGGGACTTGGGTGTTGTACATTAATTTATTGATTCTTAAGCTTCTATTTCTTTATGCTATTTATTTTGCTATTTCTCCAGGCTGGAACTTGGGAGGAGAAGAATGTTAATAAATGGGCAACAGATAGAATAAAGGTTTGTCATGGTACAAAATCTTAAGCATTTTCTTTGTTTACTGCAGTAAGTATCTACTACAAATTCCCATTTCACTTTGCCTAACCCAATGGAGCCATATCCATTTCTTCAAGTTGCATCTTTGTTTGTCTCTAGCCTTGATTAATTTCTCTTTGTCTATGCAATTTACGGTTTCTTTTTTGCATCCATCTTTATTGCAGGAGCTTCTTTTATCAGTGGGTACCTTGGAGTTCTCAGGTGGCAAAGCAGAGATATCAGATGTCTTCAAATGTGTAGGAGATGTGAGTCATAATATTTTCGTTGGCCAAAATTTTTTCTTCCATACTTGAACTGGTTTTGACAGTCTACTGAAGGAAAATTTTAAAATTTTATGAATATAAGATGTGGAATGAACAAATTTTTTTCTCAACCGATCCTTGATCTCATATAATATTCAAAAGATAAGAGCTAGGATTAAGGAGTTTTACCCTTGTCGTGTGACTTAGTCTAATCCAAGTTCTCCACCAAATTTCGTCTCTTCTCCATGAATGTCCTACATATCTTCTTTCCCATGAACGTCCTCTAGAGTGATGGCTCACTTAGCTCCTCCATGTGTGAAGTCTCAACTTTATGCACACAAAAGAGTTGTGATTAAGATTAGATTGAGGAACAAGAGTGTGCTAGCACAAGATTCATCACTATGGTCTGTCTTTATGGTGGTGGAAGTTTGCAGGAGTTTTTCCTAGAAAAATCTTCCAAAATCTTACTATCATGTTTAATAGAGGAAAGTTAAGACCCTGACTCTCAAGAGGATGTTAGTTTTGCGTTGACTCATTCATGCAAGAATTTTTAATGCGAAGACAGTGAACACACAAATGAATAACTTACTCATTTACAATATGTCTGAAAATATTTTGTCTTTCTAGTCTAGAGGGCTCTGGCTCCTTCCTTTTCTTTTCTTTTTCAAATCTTCCTTATTCAAGAGCTTTGGAAGGTCTTCAAGATTCAGAAAAAGCAAAGAAAAGACTAGCATAAGTTTGTGCTGATTGTCAGTAGAAACTGAGCTGGACTGACCTTTGTAATCCAGAGAAGTCATATTCATGCATGCTTGTTTCATGAAACTATTAAACTTGGTCCTGACTTTTCAAATAACATGCTCCTAGAAGCAGGGAATGCCAGTATCATGAGTTGTTGTAAGTAAAGTACAAATATGAATTATATTCCATCATCCTTTAATATGTTCTCTTTTTCTTTTCAGTTGCGATTAGAGATTGTAATCATTTTGATTATGGTGATATGATAATAGACTCATTCCTCATGAGTTCATCTTTACTGAGTGACCAGGCATTCTTGGTGACAGTGCGAAACAAGAAATGTGTTAGCTACACCTATGAACTAACCTTGAAAGTAAAAGGTAGCGTGCTGCATTCAAGAATTGTTGCTTTTCCTCTTTCAATACTTCTAATCTCTATTTTCGTGAAATCAGGGGAGTGGATATTTGGAGAGGAGAAAAACACAGTCAAGGGCCAGATAGACATCCCAGAGTTTTCATTTGGTGAGCTAGATGACTTGCAGGTATATGATTATCCTTTCAACTCTACAAAGAAGTAAATGAGGAATATATGATGGATAACAAGGATAGTTTTGCTTTAATAGTCTTTATATTTCCCTTGTAGATCTCATCATGTAATTATGTGTGGATGGTTTTAACAGATGGTTATTTTTTTTATAACAGAAACTCAAATGTCACAAATGGTGGACAAGGAGTCCACTCTTAAAGTACAAACTAAAATAGACATAACATACAACCATTCTCAATACTACAGACACCAGACTAACAAGTGTCCTATCCAACAAATGGATGAAAGACTTACACCCCTAAAAGCAACTGAAAAAAAGAAGCTAGGAAAGGACCATAAACCACCTATCCCACAATTCCTCCGCCCCTGCCCCCTGTAATCCTCAAAGATTCATATGTTCCTTTCCATCCAAATCTCCACAAAATCTTGCCCCTTTTCCTTCCAGCAAAACCCACACAGCAGCCCTAAACCCTTTGAAGCAACTGAACAATGAACTTGAACATGATTAACACTCTCTGCTCCGCTGAAATGTTTTTGAGAGGCTAAGTATATAATGCCCGTGCGGATTTAATGACTGGTGAAGGACTCTGCATAAGATACGGGTTTTTTTCTTTATAAGTCAGGTGCTGCAGACTTGGAAAGAAATGGATGTCGCGGATGAAGGTGTAAAAAAATCTCAAACCAAACATGCTGTCTAGTTAATTCCTAGTAGCATGCTGTTACATTTTAGCATCATTGATTATTTTCCCCCTCATTGTTTCAAACTACATCAGTAACAAAATGAAAGTCCAAGTTTTAGCCTCTGGAAATGTGTCTTGGTACCTAAGATTGCTGGTTATGCTTATTTGAAGATTTCTAGGCAGAGAGCAGGACTTTGAATGAATTTATTTAATTTTGTAATTGGTAGACAGTTGTTCGAGATCTTGAAAAATTGGACGAGTCATCAAAACTAACTAGTGGGTCTCTTATGCAGAATGATGACTTATATTAGCTGTTTGATTGAAATAACAGCTGGTGTTTAGTTTCAAAACCCAGTCCATTATTGGCTCTTGATGATGCAAGAACATCTATTAGCCTTTCAAGGGTTTTAATGTTTTGTTATCTTTTATTTGTCTGTCTTTATTCTTATGTTATATGCTATTTGGTAGATGACAGTTATCCTTGTGGTCTTTTTAAGTAGTCAAGTGACAGTTGTGTGAGTTTTAAAGTATTTTGGTGGGCTAGGATTTATTAGTCAGTGAAGTTAACAAGGGCTAGGATGCTAGGGCTGTTACAACCCTAGTATATAGTCTTTTAAGAGATTTTGTGTGCAGTTTTTTATGTTATGGATCACGGCAAGGCTTGACCTTGTGCGCACCAATCTTCATATTATGGACCAATTTCAAAATGTTTCTCACCATCATCAGAAACAAAGAATGCTGGAAATGGTGTGGTTTCGTTTGTTGTATACTATCGTCGAAGGTCTGTTATGGTAGTTGTTCTGTTGGCCTTGAAATAAAAGACCTTGTGGGCGTCCCGTAATAGCTGCTCAAAAGTGATTCTTGTTGTGGAGGTTTAGTGGTGGTAGAAGAGGTGCAGAGGAAGAGCTCCAGTGGATTGTACAGAGATGGGCTGGCGCAAAAGATGATTTTGTGATCGAGGAGTGGGGGGAGAGGGAGACTGATTGGTGGTATTAGGTGGGTTTAGCTGAATGTCTTTGCTTGCTTTGGGGGCATCGGGTCTTCAAGTTTGAGTTTGAGTTATTGTTTAGAGATGAGGATCAGGACACCTGCTGCTACGAGGAGAATGAGATTATGGATTTGGAGCCAACGACCAAGGAGGTGTAGGTTTTGGTCTATGGATGTTGATAGACGGGGATTATTGGATGGTGATTGGTGGTTTGGAAGACAGTTGTGTGTTAATTTACTCACTGTAAATATTGGGGAATGAATGACTGAGAGTGGTCCTTTTGGTTGCATTATGAAGATTCTTTGAGTCGTAGAAGGCTTGAAAATCCTAGGGAATTGCCACGGTTTTGAAGGGGTTTTACTTGAGAGAGAAATCTTGATTTTGGTTCACCTCTCTTTCTGATTTCCTTGGGGTTTATTTGTCTGAGTTCTCAAGGTCTAGAAAGTTTTAGAAGCTGGGTTAAAAGTTAAAACATGATTAAGAGAGTTAATATAAATGTTGATGGTTCTTTTAATGTAACAGCTTATGGTTGTTTCTCGCTTTTGTCCCACATTTTGTGTCTTCCACTAGAGAAAATCTGCAGTGAGTAATTACTGGATTACAAATTCCCTACAGAACTGATTACCTTATCTATTTCGTAGCCTTTTTCCTCTCAGAAAATCATGGATCAAAGACAGATTCCCCTCTCCTGATAGTATAATGTCATAGCATATGGTCCTCCCCTGTTAGTAAGAGTATTTCTGATAGTATAGTGTCTTAGCAATATTGGCCTCTACCAGTTTGAATGGTTGGTCTACATATTTTATATATTCAATGTTCTTCCTACAAAATATGAGAAGAATAATGAGGATATTGTTATTCATAATTATATTTTTTTAATCCATAAGCAGCCTCACATGGTTTGTACTGGTTGCAAAATCTTCTACTCTTCTTTTTACCCATGTCTAAATGCTATGCTAGATGATGAATCGGGCTTCTTTTTTTGTTTTTGTTTTTTTGTCAAAGGTTGTTTTGCTTCATGACCTGGTTTTAAATGTTATATTGTTCCTTAGTCATGAACATGCAAGTTGCTAGACTACAATGTAAAGAATTTGAGTAACTAGAATCTGACCTTACTCATTAACTTGTCATTACCATGCAATGCAATTATGGGGTTTATCGTGTAATTATCCAGCAATTAACTTCCACAAGACATCATCAGCTAACAATTTGGGTTCCTTTGTTTTTTGTTTCTGTTAATTGTGAAATGTAGATGGAAGTGAGACTAAGTGAAGAGAAGGATATTCTACGTCAAGATAAGTTACGAGTTAGCAAGGATTTGAAGCTGTTTTTGCAGCCTGTTCGCGAGAAATTGCTTCAATTTGAACAGGAACTCAAAGACATATAGAAGTAGTTAAGGACAATAACCAACGTCTTACTTCCTATTACATTTAGTGGACTGTACTTTTATTTTAAATTTAATTGGGAAAGAAACTACCCTTTCCAATGCATTTAGGAGAGTTGGGCTAGAGGCAAATCCTTTCCATTAAGGTTTAGAACATTTAATACTGTCAAGGTTTTTTTTATTGGGTAAAAATCTCTGAAGTTTGGAAACAAGTGAACCTGTGCTTTGTGTGATTTGATACGTGGATTGAGTGAAATTCTTAGGTGGATATTTTTATTTTATAATAAACGACAGGATATTTTTGTAATTTTGACAACCGTCCAATGGACCCACAACATACAACATGTAACTAACTATTGGGCTATTCACACCAAATTATCCAACTCATCACAAATATATATTGTAATCGCCATCCATGTGAGTCCAATTTAAGACCTTTTCAAACTAAGTTGAGACAAATATTACTAGATCAAAGACTAATTGGTTCTTAAATGAAAATTTTTATGTTAATAAACTTAAGGCATGTTTACTGATCCGTAATCAGATTAGAAGGAATTGAATTGAGTTAGATTGAGGAGAGTTAAATTCCGGATTCCTATTGAAGTTGTTTACTAAATTCACATGAATTGAAATTGAAACGAAATTGATTACTAAAATGCTCTCGTTAAAGTAGATGACAAATTTGGAAATTTCAAAATTATGAGGATATAATGGGTAAAAAAGATGGATTCCTAATGGGTTAGTTATTCAGGAATTAGAATACCACTTCCCGCTCAAGAGTTCAATTCCTCCAAAATCAGGAGTTGATTTCTTGATTTTGTGTGGGTCTCACTTGCATTTTGATTTCTCCATGTGAAGTAAACACATGAGTATTCGTAATACCAATTAGTGGTAAAGCCAGGATTTCACATTAGAGGGGACTCTTCATAAAACTTGTCTTCTTTTCATAATTATCATGAATTCCATATTTTAAATTGGTTAAATACTAATTTCATCGTCTACACTATTAAAGACTTAAAAATTAATTATTTATATTCCAACAGAGAAAAGAAATGGAAAAAAAAAAAGAAAAAAAAAGAAGAGTTTTTAAAGCGCATTATTAAGGTACCTAACTCATACATGAAAATAATGAAAAAAATACCAAACTCCTGAAGCTTTAAAAATTTAGGAGTTTTTAGTGCAGATATCATAAATTAACCTAGAAGATTTAAGGGAGATCAAGAAATTTTATGATTTATTTGTATACAAAAAGAACCTAATGTATTATTTTATTTTAAGGTAAATATCCTAAAACTAATATAATATATTATAATATTATATATCATATATAATGTACAAATGAAAGAGGTAAAAATGAAGTGGGGACCACACTGGTCCTATGCTGGCTCCGCATTTGATGTCAATACCACTCCTTATTTTGATTTTGATTATGGATTAGTAAACATGCCATTAGGGTATTTTTCCTTTACCAACCAAATTTGATTAAGCTATATTTTGATTTAACTATAGTTTCATACTCTCACTTTCGCCCTTGGCATTAATTAACATGCGGCATGCTTCTATATATCCTTTAAGGAGTCACTTATGGCAATATGCTTTAGGAATAACTCCTACATATTTTCATGGGTTAATGACAGTTTAGTACCCTATGGTTGCACTCGTAAAACAAGTTAGTCCTTGTCCTCACAATTTTTGCAATTAGATACCCCGTCTTTTCAATTTGTTACAATGTAGTTTTGCCGTTAGGGTTTTTGTCAAATCTTCTGTTAGTTGCCTTCGTGGCACTTATGAGTCCCACATTTTTGCTTTTTTGTTCGTTTGTTTAGGTGTAATAAAATACTCATACTATATTTAAAAATCAATTAAAACTAAGAAATTAAAAAATAAAAATAAAAAACCCATCAACCCTGATTTCTTCTCCCTCATTCCCCATGACAATCACCCACCAGCTGCAACCCACCCCGTCCTAATCTCCACCCCAACACCTACTCTTTGCCATCCCTGTAACCCATTCGCCACCACAACCATCCAAGGCCCCCCACCTGACCAGATCCACCACCTCCCCAATATCCCTTCATTTTTTGCGACTTTAAAACCCAATTCTCAGACCACGCAACACTCATCCCTTTTCTCAACCCAACCCATACTCTTGAGACAAAATAAGTGTAAAAGAAACACAAACATGAAAAAGCAATCAAACCTAGACATCAAAACTCAAACCCAGATATCAAAAATTCAATTAAACTCAACCCCAACATCTTCGCTTATCAGTAACACCATTGAAGATTCTTGAATCAAAGGCGAAATCTGATTTGGGGAAATATAACAAATCAAAGAAATTTGGGACTTTTGTGACAGGACCAGCTCCGAATTTCCCGAAACCCGAGACGAATCCTGTGGAATTCCCGACATCACCCTGATGCCGAGCCAACTTACTAAAGACCGGGACTTTCTGCCGAAATTTCGGCAGAGTCTCCCCTATAAATTGATCATTCCCCAAATTTTTCAACCTGCATAAAACACAATTTATATCCACAACTGGCAGCATGCACAAGATAATTTCATGCAAATCACATAATCGGCCTCCGGCCTTCAAATAATTCGAAACGAAACCACCAACAAACTCTAAACAATGCAAAAATGAACTCAAACACATTTATGAATGCCAAATGTGATTTCCATCATCTAAATTCCCAAATATTAAACGTACAAAATTTAAACCTCATAACAAGACTGCATCTCATTTTCACCTAAATTTCAGGACCAACAACAAGGTTCGAACCAATCTCCATCACACAACATGAGTAAAGTTTAGCCCGCGGCTGCATCAAGGCACTATCATAAGCTGCCTACGTACCCTTACTAAGGGATCAAGCCACACGTAGTTTTTTCCTACTAAATCCCGATTCCAAACACATACAATACCTTTATTCAATTCTCTGTTAATCACATAATCTCCCCATACACTGGAAATTCCAACGCCACGTATGAGGTCTGTCATCACGTCGGAAAATCTTACGCCATGTGTGACCTAACAATCATATCACCTCCCCATACGCCGGAAATTCCAATGCCACGTATGAGGTCTGTCTCAATGCCGGAAAATTCTACGCCATGCGAGACTTAACAATCACATAATCTCCCCATATGCCGGAAATTCCAACGCCACATATGGGGTCTGTTATCCTGCCAGAAAATCCTACGCCACAGGTGACCTGACAATCACATAATCTCCCTATACACGGGAAATTCCAACGCCACGTATGGAGTCTGTCAGCATGCCGGATAACCTATACCACGTGTGACTTAACTATCACATAATCTCCCCATATGCCGGAAATTCCAACGCCACATATGGGGTCTGTCATCCAGCTAGAAAATCCTAAGCCACGGGTAATTTGACAATCATATCATCTCCCCATACGCTGAAAATTCCAACGCCACGTATGGGGTCTGTCCTCAGGCCGAATAACCTACGCCACATGGGACCTAACAATCACATGGTGGTACTTAGGGTAGTGCGTATAGCACTTCAAGACATACTCTCATCTATCTAAACTAATACTAGAGGTATTCCCACTTTAGTGATACCAGTCTATAGTAGACTGCAACGTAATTTAATCCGAAAAATAATACTATTTTTAGACCAACGATCATGCACATAAACCTAAATTTCATAAAGATCCTAGAACAATTTAAATATTAATCAACGCTTGTTTTCACACAAATTCCATAAAATACTGTACAACACAACTAGAACATTATACTTTATTTATAATCAAATAATATTAATCACTGATAAGTAATAACCTTTAAGGAAAATCCTAAATCAAATCAATTTTCAATTAACCTCAAATAACAATTTAGACTCGATAAAAAGGTTATCCTAATACCTTCCGAAGGGTGAAACTACCTCGGAAGACTCACGGTCAACCGAGAGTCAAACAACCCAAACTTGGTCACACGGGCCCACGGGGCCCACGACCTCCAAATTCTGATCCAAAAGTTCCTATGGGTTCTACAAGGTTCAGGATACACGTCCCGTAAGTTTGGTCCCGATCGAACGGTCGGATAGCTTGCGATCGCACAATCGGACGGTTATTGTAAAACATAAACCAAGTTATTAAATCGGAACATCCGGGGCTCCGATCCATGATCCGTAAATTCCTACACGATCCTAGAAATGTCTAGATTAACATATATTAAATTCAAGACCATCTAACTGTCCCAACCTATTGAACCCGGGTAACATGCAATAATTACATTTGGGCATAGTCCCCTTTTTCTACAGTGCTCACGCGCCGTCGCACGCATCAGCAACAGGTGGGTGCCCAAAGCGATTACGCATAGCCGAAAAACTCAAAATCATGGCTCAAGACTCCTACCCTAGGTATAACACCCTATTTGGAACTACTTTTGTTCTTGGACCTACCCCAAAAACTGATCGGAAGTGGCCGGAATCGCAATCCCAAAATTGGCCGAATTTCAATTCGTAAATCAAATTACCTATGCTAGGAATTGATCGAATCCTATCCAACAAGCAGCTAGAGCATGAAAAGTAGGTGATAAACCATACCTCATTCATTGGAATCGGTAGCCGGAGGAGGGAGATCGACGTCGGAGAAGTTCGGACGACACCGGCCGCTTCTTTTCCATTTTTCGGCAAAACCACGGCGGCTGGCAGCTGGGCCTGGCTGGGGTTGGAAGAGGATGGTGGCCCGGTCATTTTGGTACCGACCCCCCACGTTTTGGCCGGCTGTCGTTGTTCGCGAGAGAGGGTAGAGAGAGAGAGAGACTACGCGCACCGAGCACACAGAGAGAGAGAGAGAGAGAGAGAGAGAGAGAGAGAGAGAGAGAGAGAGAGAGAAAGAGAGAGAGAAATCTGATTTTTGTCAAAACCCTCTCAGAAATAATTACGATTGTGCAACTGAGTTTCTTTTGATCGTAACTTCCTCGTTACAACTCCGATTCAAGCCCACAATGTGTCTATGAACTCATCTCGTTGTGCTCTACGCAACGGTACTGTCGAAATTCCCAAATTTCTTCCCGGTCAAAAAGTCAACTTTAATCCTAATAAAATATTTTTGGGGTAAAATGGTATTTTCTCTCAATAAATTAATATTCACTTGTTTATTTAGGACCGGGTCGTTACATTTTGTTCTAGGAGTTTTCAAAATTCACGCATATATATAATATACATATTATATATGTATAGGGAGATTCTCCAATAAGTATTTAAGTTAAGGATTGGTTACATATTTCTAATCTTGGCCGTTGGATTGCATTCATTAGATGTGTTGGTAGATTTAATATGCAACATATATGCAATCGGGGAGAAGGGGTGGGTCCGAAAGCCCCTCCCTTTGCGATTTTACTGTCAACTTTAACGGAGGTGAAAACCTGATCAGAAAGAGAGAGAGTGAGTGCTGGGTTGTTAGGGTCTATGGGGGTTGAGTCAAACAATATGGGTAGAATATTTTCAGATATATTTCATTCTTCAAAAGGAGGTATTTATAATACAAGGTTACAAACCCTAGTAGGGTTATACTAGGAAATAAGAAGAAGTCCTAATTACATAATATCTTTACAAAAAAGGAATAAATAAAACCCAATAGAATAAGAAAGAAATATTCTAATAGGACTAGGATATCTATCTCGCCAATACTCCCCCTCAAGTTGGAGCAAAGACATTATGCATGCCCAACTTGTCAAGCGAGTTGAGAAAGATACTTGTAGAAATAGCTTTCGTAAGGACATCGGCTAACTGATACTCGGAACTAATGAACGGGAAGGAAACAATCTCCGCATCCAACTTCTCTTTAATAAAATTTCGATCAATCTCCACATGCTTTGTACGATCATGTTGTACATGGTTATGAGCAATTGCAATCCCAGCCTTATTGTCACAATATAAATCCATAGGTTTCTTAGGCCCAAAGCCAAGATCTCTCAATAATCTCCTCAACCATAGTAACTCACATACACCATGGGCTATCGCAATAATCTCCTCAGCACTAGATTGAGACACCATATTGTCTTTCTTGTTTCTCCAAGTAACAAGATTACCACCAACAAACGTAAAATACCCAGACGTAGAACGCCTATCAGTAGCTGAACCTGCCTAATTAGTATATGTGTATCCTTCCACATCTGTATGACCATACTTGTAAAATATTAACCCCTTGCCAGGAGTTACTTTGAGATATCTCAAAATACGTGTCACAGCTCCCACATGATCTTCACTAGGCGAGTGCATAAATTGACTCACTACACTCACTGCATACGCAATGTTAGGACGTGTATGAGCTAAAAAAATTAATTTCCCCACAAGCCGTTGATAGCGCTCCTTATCAATAGAAACTTAATAAGGATATAACCCTAACTTGTGATTCTGTTCACCAGATGTATCAATTGGTTTACAATCCAACATTTTAGTTTTTGCAAGTAAATCCAAAACATACTTCATTTGAGACAAAAAGATACCACGCTTAGATCTGGGAACTTCAATCCCAAGAAAGTACTTCAAGTCACCCAATGATTTCATCTCAAACTCAGACGCAAGATATTTCTGGAGGTTCTGCGTTTCTGCCTGATCATCTCCAGTTACAATCATATCATTAACATAAATTATTAAAGTTGTCAATTTACATTTGCGACGCTTCAGAAACAAAGTATGATCAGAATTACTTTGTACATACCCAGATTTCCTCATAGATGCAACAAAGCTCCCAAACCAAGCTCTTGAAGATTGCTTTAATCCATATAAGGATTTTCGTAGTTTGCACACCATACCCTTCTTAGAGGTTACAGGGATACCAGGCGGAGGATCCATGTATATTTCTTCCTTGAGGTCATCATGGAGGAATGCATTTTTGACATCAAATTATAACAGAGGCCAATCATGATTAGCAGCCAAGGACAAGAGTACGCGGACAGTATTGAGCTTTGCTACTGGAGCAAAGGTCTTCGTGTAATCCACTCCATAGGTCTGAGTATAACATTTTGCCACAAATCTTATCTTGTAACAGTCAATGGAACCATCAGCTTTGTGCTTCAAAGTAAACACTCATATGCACCTAACTGCTTTTTTTCCTTTTGGTAAAGGAACTAGCTCCCAAGTGGCATTCTTGTTCAAGGCTTCCATCTCAATATGCATGGCATCAACCCATTGTGGATCAGATAGAGCATCCTGAAGCTTAGTTTGTACACATACACTAGATAATTGACACAAATACGATGCATATGACTTAAATAAACGATGAGTTGACACATAATGGTTAATGGGATATCTGGATTTGGCATGTATATCAGGAGAGTATTGTACTTTATGTAATAACCCAAAACAAAAATTCATATTTAATTAGTAATTTATTTTGAGGAAAGACAATTTTGCCCTTGGAATATTTTATTAAGAAAAAGTTGACTTTTTGACCGAAAAGGAATTTGACAATTCCACTTACGCCGTTGCGTAGAGCGCGAAGAAACGAGTCCTAGACACGGAGTGGGCTCGAATCGGAGCAGTAACGAAGAAAATACGGTTAAAATACCATGAGGGGCAAAATGGTAATTTGAAAAAAAATCAGATTTTTATCCTTTCTCTCTCTCTCTCTCTCTCTCTCTCTCTCTCTCTCTCTCTCTCCTCTCCCGCTATTGCTGCTGTCGCCTTCCAAGAGCCGCCGTTACTACCACGGAGCACCACCGTCCACGAGACTGGTCTTGTTCGAACCGCCACCGTCCCCTCTTCCTTCCCTGGCCATTCCCCGCCTGTGAAACGACCGGCACCGGCCGAAAATCGAGAAAAACCGACCGGTTTTGTCAAAATTTCAAACCGCTCGTTCTCCTTCAATTCTCCTCCAAATTTGTCGAGTAAGGCACCCGGGGCCAGGCAGACCCCGCAGGAGGACCTTCAAGAGGTCCAGTTAGCTCAGACCAGAAGTGAGTGAACTTTTCTTTTATAAATGATTTTATGCAATGAATTTCATTATTTGATCTTGAATAAGTTTTATTGATTGTGATTTTCCTAGCATGTTTTGTTGAGGTTAAATATCTTTATTTATATGTTGCCTAGTTAAAATGCTAAAAAGTTATGGAAAGTAGAGTTTGAGATTTATATCAGATAAAATGGCAGCAGAGTTCTAGATTTAACAAAAATTCAGTTTTTTATCAGACCTATCAGAAATTTTATATTTTCTTAAGTCACCTTATGTACCCAGTTACAGAAACAGGTTGCCTTCAGTATATGTTGCCTTCGGACATGATGATGTCCACGGACATCCAGTTTACCTTCAGTTTTGTCAGTGCACTTGACATTTGCCTCACGAGTTTCGGGGACGCCCGAACTGTGAGAGTCAGGATTGAGGATCAGGCTGACTACGGTCTCCTGAATCCTGCCAGTTTGCGGCTCGGGTTGACTTTGTGTCACCGAGACCTACCAGGGGAATTGACGGATACCAGGAATTGACGGAATTAAAGGGGTACACCTAGGTGGTAGTTTTTAATTGATTACAGTGCTTTTATGCGAGTTTTATTGATCTTGAACATGGTTTGCATATGCGTATATAATTATGTGAATGCTTTGAGTTCAGTACGAATATAATGAAGAGGAAAAAATCTAGTTTTTATATAACTGTTTTTACAGTGGGGTTAATATGTTCATAGACTATTTTCTAGACCTTTATTTTTGTCCACTCACGTTTTCGAATGTTTTGCGCCCCCAGGCAGTAGACGTGCACAGGAATCCACCACCGGGCCGCTTCCTATCTTCTGCGCCTCTTCTTAATGTAGGAGTTTTGTCTTGTAAAAAGACTAAAAATTCCTTTGTATATTTTTAGTAGCTGCTATGATATTTGGCCGTAGTTGGAGAACAGAACTGTTGGATAGTTTGTTTACGTATACTGGCGGTTGGTTGTAAATATACTTGCTAGTTTTGACAGGTGAAATTTTGGGTTTGAACAAATTACAGGGGAGACTCTGCCGAATTTTCAGTAGAAGTCCAGGCAAATTTTGAAATTTAGTTTGTAACTAGAAGGGTAAATAGGTCTTTTGTGCCCGACTTTTGTCAAGTGTCGGACACGCACAGGGTCCGGCTCGAATTCCAAAGTGAAATTTGGATCGGGTCCTGTCACTTTAGGTTTACCACAAGTAGTGCGCGGAGGTAATGGATAAGTAGACACATCATTAGAAAGTACCTCATCATTATCACGAGTTGATTGGGGCAGTGACATGGTAGATTGGGGTCTTATATTGATCTCATCTGCACAAGAGTCTCCGGTATCACTGTCACGTTCTTCTCGCAAAGAGTACAAATCGTCAAAAAATTCAACCGGCGACCAGTCATTACCTTTTGAGCGACCGGTTGGTTCCAGGAAGATTGCTTGGTAACCGGTCGCTTCTTCTGGGCGATTAGTCGCTTCTTCTGGGCGATTAGTCGCTTCTTCTAGGCGACCGGTTGTTTTCTGGCAGTCATTAGTCATCAAGGCATGCGACCGGTCGTCACCATCTGCGCGACTTGTCGGTTCCAGGCAGATTACTTGGCGCCTGGTCGCTTCCTCTAGACGACTGGTCGTTGGCACTTGATCAGAAATTCCGTCACATGCCTTTTTACGTCCAAGATTTTCCATTATGAAACTCTTCAATTCACTCCCCCCCTGAATTGGTGAGGAGGAAGAGACATAATACGGTACTTCTTCATGAAAAGTGACATCCAAAGTAACATGTACCTTATGGGAAGAAGGGTGATAACACTTGTAACCCTTTTGAGTGGTAGAATAGCCAATGAAGTCCTAATTACATAATATCTATACAAAAAAGGAATAAATAAAAATCCAATAAAATAAGAAAGAAATATCCTAATAGGACTATGATATCTATCTCGCCAACAGGTTGGGGTTTGGAGTAAGGCTACTGGGTTATGCTCGTTCAGGCTCAGGTGGTACCAGGAGGATAGAGTGGCAGCGCCACCATAGATATCTTTTTAAGTGGGGACAGGTTGGGTTTTTTTATATTGGGTTGGGGGCCTGATGGGTTTTTTTATTATGAATATTTATTTTAAATTGATTTTAAAATATTTTATGAATATTTTATTAGACCTAAACCCAAAAAAAAAAAAAAAGTGGGACTCATAAGTGTCATGTAGGCAACTAACATAATATTTGATAAAAAGCTTAACGGCGGAACTACATTGTAACAAATTGAAGAAATCGGGATATCTAGTTGCAAAAATCGAGAATATAGATACTAACATACCTTACAAGTGCAACTGCAGAGTACTAAATTGTCATTGACCATATTTTCATCTAAATTGTCATTAACCCTATTTCATTTAGTGACTACGTCTCTATAAATTTATGCAATGAGAGCACCTTTCATAAGAAGAAAACATGATTTCATGTATAACAGGAACCATGATTCAATCTCTGGGGGGGCATAAGTTGAAATTTTATCATTTTTCCTTATTATCTCCCTCCATATACTATACATATACTGAAAGGATGAAAAAAATGGGGAGATCTAATGAGCCTATTTCCAGCCCTAATTAGAGTTCATACAAAAATTATTATCAAATGGAGTCCAATAATAAATCGTAATGCAATTAAGTGGGACATGGAGTTTGAAAATTGAAAAAGGTTTTGCTATGTATATTCAACTATCAAATATAACTTTGTCAAAGGTTACAAGTTACTTGCAACTTTCATAGTTTCAAAGACACTCAAGAGAAGTTATGAAACCGCCAATTTGGATTGTATTGCAGTGGAGTTTCCCAATATCCATATCTTAGAGGATCAGTTACGGGTAGCAATTCTGGCCAGGAGGAGATGGCTGGCCGTCAAGGTGGCGGAATAGGGCACGCATACAATGAAAAGTTTCTGGAAACATGTCTGGGCAATGCAAGTCCCTGGCAAAATTGCAGAATTCCCTATAGAAACCAATCCGCTCCAGATGAAAGACTTCACAACATCAAACATGACAGATGCAAACTAAGCTTGAAACTATGATACATGCCGCATGCTCTGCGGGACTGCTCCATGGCAAAAGCAAGTACGGAGATATTAACCTTATGCTCTGTGGTTGGATGTTGTTGTAGGGTGAAGTTTCATAGACTCATGAAGCAAGTGAAAGTTATCTTCCGACATTGCGTAATAGGTATGCAAGCTGATTTGGAACAGTAGAAATGCTTAAATTCATGACCAAAGTGTACGAAGACATGCTCCGAATTTGAAGTTGCTGCCTCACCACACCAGGAACAATTGCAAAGTTGGGCCAAACAGAGTCCATAAGCAAGGACTCAGTGGGAAAAAGCCCCGCCTACACTACAAATTAAATGTGGTGGACTTCACAAATAACATCTAAGAACAGGACTTGACGCCATGATTTGCAATTATGAAAGAAAAATCATGACACCATGAGCAATGGAAAATTCGGTAGGAACTACTCCCCAAAAGAAACGCAATTCATGGGCACAGTTGCAAGGCTGATATTACTTCAAGAACATCATCTAATTCTCAATATTCTTTCTTTTCAGCGACCCACTAAGAGCAGCCTTGATTTTCGTCCATTCTTTCAGAGAAGAAGCACTCCTCATAAATGAGCAAGTTTCACCTATCTCAACATTTCCTGCAGATACTTGCTTTGGTGTTAAATCACAATTTTTCTCAACATCTGGAGCACATGCACCGTCATTGTCCATAACAGTATCTTCTGGACTACTTCTTAAAACATCACGCCCCTTTCCAATTCCTAAAGAAGATCCACTAGTAAAATTATCATTATATTTATCCTGTTTCACTATCTCCTTAAGCTTTCTGTCAGTGGAGCTTACAGCATCTGCACTTTTTGGCTTTGGGACGAATTGCTGCTCAAAAGAGATACCTGGCACAATTTGTTTTATGCTGAATGAACTGGCACTATTATCACTAACCAATTGTGTCCATGAGGATTGCTGGCGCCATGAAGCACCTCTTCCTGACTTACTTGAAACTGCAATTGACATGGTAGGTTGAGGTTCAACACACCCGTCCACCAGTTCCATCTCACAGAGCTGGCCTTCCAAGTCCTGGTTTTTGCTATCAAAATGGGTCACTTCTGAACTGCCAGGCCCGTCCACCAGTTCCGCCTCACAGAGCTGGCGTTCCAAGTTTCCATTGCTTTCCAAGTCCTGGTTTTTGCTAACAAGATGGGGCACTTCTGAAATAACAGATTTTGGTTGCACTTGGTCAGTAGAAGAAGCAATGCCTGTCAGTACATGTGAGACACTGAACGTACTGCTGCCTCTATGACCAACAAGTTGTTTCCAAGAAGATTTCTGAGACCACGAAACATGTTGAGCACCTAATTCTTGTTGATCCGGTTGAGCTCCCATAAACTTTCCTGACTCTTTTGAATGGGTTGGCAAATTCTTCTTGCTGCCAGGAATAGCATCCTCAAATTCATTTTGATTGTTGTAATCACCGAGAAGGGATTTCCTCTTTTTCTTAGGAGATTCATTAATACTAGCTTTCTGCGCTTTAAACACATTTTCAGATGGTTCCTCTGCTTTTGAAGTTTGTGTTCCACTGGATCTCAATTCCTAGTTATCAAATACAGAAAAAAGACAAAAAAGAAAGACGTGAGGCTAGAAAGCTGTAGGCATTGAGCAAAAAGAAAGCATACACAAAGGAGTAACTTGAGGCTAAATAAGCCATATACCTGAAGCTCTGATAATTTATCCTCATCCTGGTTGCTTGACACAATATTAATTATGAGGTTATCTTCCTCTGCTGCAGTAGCAACAGGCAGTTCATGGTGGGATTGATTAGGCAGTGCACAAGTCCTGCCTTGATGAGTATCAGAAATAGAAACGTTTTTTTCACGTTGGAAGAGCTTGTCCATTACTTTATTCATGATATTAAGCTCTTGCTCATTGATCCCAGGACATAATTGGTTTTGATGAGCAGGAGGAGCAGGGTGAGAAGGGACAGAATGCTCTTCACAATCGCAGAAATGGACCGGGAGAGAAGGAACTTGAACACGCTGGAAGCTGTATTTGTGTTTGCCAGTTCCAGTAAAGGGCAAAGCTTTTACCTATGCAGAGGAGGACATACATGTTTAAAGGATAGATAAAATACAAAGGACGTGCGGGCGGTACGGGCGGAAGCCTTACCGTTCTTAGTGCAGGAAAGAAAATCCGAAGCTGCTTGGTCCGTGATTCTTGCGAGGGAAGAAGAAGTTTGCTGGGCTTAAAATCTGCCGGCGGAAGTTGAGCATCTTCTTCAGCCCATTCTCGTTTCAAACGAAGAAGATAATGTTCTTTAGCCTTGTGGAGCCTCAGCTTCCCTCCCTTCCACGAGCACCCATTGTACTGTATATATTTAGGGATGTTACAACGAATATAATTACAAATGAATGACAAAGGAAATAGAAATATAGAAATATTAGTAGAGAAAGAAAGATACCGTGGTAAATAGCTTGGAGAGGGACTTGTCGGAGGAAGGCAGGAAGTCGACGTAGGCAAAGCTTCGACCTTTAGTTCTGACAATGTCTACTCCCTCCACGTTTCCTCCTGCACCAAACATCCGATGCAGATCCTCCTCCGTCACGCTTCCTCCCAATCCCCCAACATGTATCCGAATCTTCTTTCCTCCATCTCCTTGTGTTTCTTCTGCTTCCATCTCTTCCTTCTCTTGCAAATTCTCAACTACCAGAGATTGGGATTGGAGGGATTCACTTATGTTTTCCATAAACTCTCGCTCTCCTCCTTTGTCAAACCCCCTCGTTATGGCATTTCCCCTGTTATGTGCTGTATGTGAAACAAAACGAAACCCTAGCTATCAATCAATTTGTGTTGGGCTCTAGCGGCTCATTAACTTCAATCGGCCTACAAAGGCCCAATACTAAAAAATTGAGTTTTGCGGGGTTCTGTTTAGTTTTCGTTATTATTTTATTCTTATATATAGAGAATAGGAGATAGACAAAGGCGGTTAAATAGTAGTAGTTTTCTCTTTTTTGGTTGGAACATTGAAGGCGGGCAGGCGTACCAAGCAACTTGGTTAGGGGTTTATGAATTGCGGTTTTGGTTCTGGGCGAAACGTCCTTGAGTCAATTGGAGTTGGTTCCTGAGAAGACTGGCACTTGGGGACTGTTGCAGTTGCAGGGATGCCTGTAAAGAGAGAACCCTGCAAATACTTTCAGCGTGGCAGGTCATCTCTCTCGCTCTCTATCTGACTTATTCCTTGCTTTCACCGTGTTCATGGTCTGCTCTTTAATCTCTTATTTTTAGCAATCGGTTTCTACATGCTTTGCAATCGTAGGCCTACTTTTATGACTTGGTAGATGTATAATTCTAACATTATGAATGATAAGATGGCTGTATGTCCCAAATGTCCCACATTGAATATCTTAAGATGGATAGTTTATAAGCTCTTTGGTATCCCTCCCTTACAAGCTGGCTTTTGGGACTAATCTTATCTAACCATGAGTGGTGACATGTGGTATAAGATTAGCTTTCACCACGCAACTGGGCTAGAGTCCATACATAATGGGCAACCTCTAGGATGGATACTGAACATTGTATCATAGTTTCAAATCTTTAAATAATGGAAATTTTAGGTGGTAGGCAAGCAAAAACTGCCTCGAAGCCTATGTAGTTAGAGTGGGCCTACCAAGACGTTGGGTACAAAAATGTGATTTGGTCATGTCCCAGGTTGGAAAAATAGAATATCATAAGATAGGTGTATGAGTCAGGATAGCTGCCCGATTTGGTGATCATGACCGAAGGCTGCAACACAACAACAGGTTCAATTCCATTAAGTCCTTGACTGGTTGGAGCACATAAGAGTTATATTTGACTTGATTGGCTTTTGGAAAGTTCAAACTAGAAGTCGAAAGAGTTGATTGGAAGGGGCGTTGATCCTGTCACTCATGAACAGACAGAGTATACTAGGTTGATGAATCTTGAACCTGATTCGGGAGGTAAAAGAGTAAATGAGTAGCTAGTGCGTTACCCATGCCTGCTGTCCAATCGCTAGCTCCTTTTTTGTTTCTTTGCTTTTTCTTACTTATTTTGCTACTAGTTTTCCTTTTTATGAGGACCTCATGCTTCCCCTTAGGTATTGCTTCGTTCATATTCACTGGGCTATCCCATGCTTAACTTTCTGTGATAGGGTGATATCTTCTATCAATTACTGAAATAAGAATTTGTTGACTTATGATGTTGTGATGTTGAAGTTGGTAGGGATGGAAACTTTCCCCACGGGTTAGGGTCTTCGTGGGGCTTCGACCTAATGGGTCAGGTATGAAGGATTGAAATCAGGTATGGGGATGAGTTTGTGGAATTTTCGGGTAGGGTGTATGGGGCGGGGCGGGAATGAGATTCTAATCCCCAACCCAAACTCGCTCCATTTAGAATATATTCATATATATATATATATATATATTACATTTTGTTTTTCATATTGTTAAGTGGCTTCTAGTTGTGTTTCATGACCCCGAAAAATTTTATATTCCACATATTATATCATACATTGAATCAAATAATACATAAAAAATCTAAATCTAAAACAAAACTTGTGTATTGTCTTTTGCCCTAGTATAGCAGTTTCTAACTTTGTTTCTTCTCATTCAAAATCATTTTTTAATTGGTATTTTTTAATGGGGTGGGGTGGGGAATATGTTCCCCAACCAAGGCAGGGATGCGAAATCTCCATTCTGAATATTACCGGTATGGTGGTGGGGACGGGGGAAAAGAACTTAACGGGGATGGGAACAGCATTCCCAGTCTTGATTCACCTGTGCCAAACTCAGGGCAGAAGTGATCCATCAAAACTGGCTTACAAGGAAAGGTGCCCTTGCATCTATGTGCTATACGAACTGAAGGTGGTAAGACAAATGCTGGATTATGTTAACACTCTTTCTTAGCACCAGGACCGGAGACACTTGGCTCTCCCCCTCCACTTTGGTCTGGAGATGCGAACCCAATTCATTATACCATATGTTTTTCCCGTTGGTAGAACTTCATCCATGAAACCTGGTTTACAACGTAAGGTAACCCATCAGTTTAGATAGTGCACATTCTAAAGGTATCGAGACGATGTGGGACTCTGCTAAAAGATGTCACATGCTGTTCTAATGCGTATTCTCATCTATTCAAAGTTCTTTCATGCCCATGTTTTTGTGTATACTTATCCTCCAATTTTGACTCTACTTTTGTTTCATCGCGTAGTTGTTCACTCAAGCACTAGCTGTGTATTTGACCAAAGTATAAGATGTGCTTATTTTGTGCTTTTTGCATGATACTACGTTTGTTATATTTAATAGTTTACCTTGCCTCTTTCAGCTGTCAGTTCGGAGATGGGTGTAAATTTCTCCATGTGATTCAGCAACAGCAAAAGTCCAATATCTTTGGATTTGGGCCACAATCTGGCTCAAACCAACAGAGAAAGTCCAATCCTTATGGTTTTGGGGTTCAAAACAACTCTCAGTCAAAAGGGCCAGCTGATTTTGGTTCCAAACAGAGCCAGTTTAAGGTTTATTCCCATCTTAGATCTGTAGCTGTCATTCAAATGAACGATCTTTGTTCTTGTAAGTTGTAAGCTGTAACTGAAACATTTGCTCCTTGTTGTGAATGAGGTTACAAGAGTTCTTTAAAATTTTCTGACGTTAACAAGCTGAGAGCTCTTTGCGGATCAATTAATGCTGCTAAATAATTTTATTATCTTATAGTTATTGCTGATGTTGGCTTTGAAGTTTTCTTACGTTAACACGCTGAAAGCTCTCCATGCATCACTTGATGCTATTCAAGATTTTTCATATTATGCTTATTACTGTTGGTGATCTGCTTTCGATCAGCCTTTTGAAAACAAATGGTCCCGTTTCTCCTCCCAAACTGCTAGTGCTGCCCCTTCATCACAGAAATCTGATAAGCAGCCTCAGGCAACAAATCATAGGTAAGTTATCGAGTGAAGATTTATGCGTCTCTCAGCTCTACTACCTTTGTACTGCCACTTTTATTTTCTTTGTGACACCTAAGTAATGTATCTAACCGCATGTGAATTCATGTATCTAAAGGTGCACAGATCCCGATTCTTGCAGAAGTATAATTATTGAAGATAATGAGCATGAGAGTCCACTTTGGAAGCTTACGTGCTATGGTCACTGGAAAAAGTATGTTCTTAGTAACTCCATTAAAGACGTGGATTCTATTCACTGATTTAGATGACTTGGTATCTAAATTAACTACATAAAATATTGAATATATTACTGATATATAAAATAAAAAATGAGTTATTCTGGACAAATTTTATTATTATTCTTTAGTAAAAAGAAAATATTATTGATTAACACAGAATGTGAAAGAAGTCCACTCCAGCAGTACAACAAGAAAACTAATCACGTGAAAAAGCCTAAACAAAACTAACACACAGCTGCATTCTAATCTCTCACAATAAAGAACAATGATTAGCTCCTTCTATGCAGCTTTCATTTTGTGTCAAACATTGCTGAAGACCCACAGATCTTTTTAGTTGCTGGCATTGTCTCTCCAATTTATGAAATATAGAATGTTTTTGCAATGTAATCTATGGTTTCGACAGATATGACAAGTGGTAAAACCAATTTGTCCATGGTAGTTTTTGATGCTTCAGGAAGTATGCTGCTTTTAAAGTCAATGTGTGAACTAACTAAAAAAAATCGTTTCACATTTTCCCCTATTTTTCTTATCCACTCCTTGTAATTAGCTTTTCTTCTTTAATAAACTGATGTTTCTTAAAAAAAAAATCGTTTCACATTTTCATTCCGCCTTCCTCTGGCCATTCGTTTGTTTGGCATTAATTTTTAAAGCCCCATTAATCTAAAAGACTTATTTTAGATTTGATAACAGTGGGAAAGTTGTAAGAGGAATGTGCATGTTGTGATCTTAAAAGATAAATCAATTCAGTGGCTTTACAGATATAATTAATTATTCTCTATTTTAATTGGTCAGATTTACTAAAGAAAATTATTCACAATAACTCAAGTTTGAATTTCTTGGGTGAATGATCTGGGTCTGAGTCCAAAAGAGCGAAAGAGAAGAATCATATATTCTTAATGTTTTATTTTCAGGGGATAATTTCTTATCAGAAAAGAAAATCTACTACGCATAATTTCTCTAAATGTTATTCTTCAGACTACAACCAGATCCACTACAGACTAATAGAGTGAAGTTTTGGGTGGCGTTATGGGCATCGGTTACTCCTGTTTTTAAGGATTTGGCTGTCTCTTCTATTATGCGTGATTTGTTAGTGGTTGTGAAGTGACATGTTGTTCTTTTCTCTTTTCCTGGTTGGCCTTCTTGTTTGTTTTTTTGGCCTGCTTTCCTTTGTCGTTTTGGTCTTGAGGCTGCAGCTTTCTTTTGTTTTCTCTTGTGGATTCCTTATCAACTTTCTTTTGTTTTCTTCTTTGTTTCTCTCTTTTGAATTTATAAAGTTTCTATTAATATATATATGAAGATTAATTGGGCAATCCAACTATGCACTAAGTGTAGAATCCAATTATCTGCAGTTTCCCTTGTGACATCGTTGGTGATATTAGTTACGAAGAGCTGAGGGCAGCAGCATATGATGATGCCAAGCATGGGTTGAACATGCAGTCGATAGTAAGTTAATCTGACATACCATCTGCTTGTGTAATAAATCAAAGAAATAACAGAATTAGTTATTTAATATCATGATCAAATACTTTCTATGATTATTTTGTGTGCCGTTGAATTTCCGCCTCGTGCAAGTTGGAAGGAATACCTGAATTTTGTAACCTATCAATAAATCAAAGGCATTGTTCAGACTGGAATAAGGAAAGAGACACCAAGAGAACAATAAAAAGTTGACAGCTACTATGTAATAGGTCAAGAGTCTTATACAATTGTACTTCTTAGAAGATAAAGTAAACTGCCTTCCTTTTTCTTTCTCTTCTCATGGTCAACATCGCATACAACATTGAGTCCTTGCAGGGAATATATGAGCCATCATGTTGGCATTCTTTTGTCAAAATAAGGAAGGACATAACTTTTATTTTACTTTTTGGCTTTTGTGGTTTCATTTTAAACTGCAAATGACAGCTTGGTTGACATTTAAAATTCATTCCTTTGAATTTTCCCTTAAGGGTTATGGCTCAAAAATGAAAGCCTGGTGAAAGACTCAAGAATAAAAAAAATCCTTGTCTATTCATACATGGTTACTGCTGCTCCTTTATAGTGGTTGTTTGATTCCTGCATTTGCTGTACAGAAATAGTTTTTAAGTTTACTCTTGTAATTCAATACCAGGTGTAGGATCAGCCTCGGCAGAGGGTATATAGCCCAAATGGAAACGCAACCTTTTGGTGAAAGTAGTTATAGTACAAGTAGGTACGAGACTTGGTGTGCCTTAGTTTGGAAGTTTAGTAGGATTCTCATTTTTGGTATAAATAAAAGCCAAGTCCTGACTTCTGCACTGCTGCTGTATGTGAAAATGATTCTAATAATTGTTGTCCAAGTAATTAGGAATAGTAATGTTGGTACTCCATTTTATTCTTATTAAGTATTCTTGCTGTCTTTAAAATTTATAAATAAATATAAAAAAACTCTTGCTGTCCTTTTGAAAAAAAGAAGAAGAAAACTACTCTTGCTGTATTCTATGAGCTGCTAATCAAATACAATTCTGTACAGATTGAAAGAGAGAGAAATTTACTCAATACCAAGTTGATTGAGTTTGACAAACTTGGCAAGCCCCAGGGAGCTCTACTGAAACCTAATCATTCCAGCCAAAATCCTTTACCTTCAGCTAGTCAAAATGCATTCTTGCAGGCTGCTAACAATAGTGCTGCTCCGTCACTCTCAAGTTTTACCCAATTGGGCACATCCCTCAACACGGGGTTTGGACCAAGGTAAGTCTCACTTTTAATATTTACGCTCCTATGGTAGATTCATGTTGAATACTTATTAATATCCTGAAATCCTGTTTCCATGATTTCCATTCGGTTCTGTAAATGTGTACTGCGATTCTTTCTCAGGCCGTCTGCACCATCAAATAATGGTTTTGCACAGCTGAATCCTTTTGCTAATTCCACCCAGACTTCGAGTGGATTTGGGACGAACAATTTTCTTTCTGGAAGTGCTGGTAAGAAACTTTTTCATTCATTTCAGTAATACGCGTACCTTTGCAATCTTTTATGTTTCTTCTGACTGTAAGATGATAGGTTCACATGGCAGCCAATTTCCTGCCACTGCACATGTAAATGTTTTTCCCTCGAGTACAGGATTCAGCAATACTGGTGTCATGAGACATGAAACCAACCCATTTTCTACTTTAGCAGTGTCATCACAAATTCCTAGTGCAACAACTGGTCTGCCACCCATTCTTTCAGATGGGCCTACCTCTGCTTCCAATGCAGTTAGACAATCAACTACAAAAGTTCAGTTCCTGTAAGTTGGAACCAAAAAGTCTGTTCTATCATATATCTTTTATAAAGTCTTATTTTTTCATTTAAGCCGTATCCTTCCCCACAAGTACTGTCTGTTGTAGCACTCAAGAACTCTCTTTCTTTCTTGAGTGCTGCTTAAACTTTTCATTTTACTTTAGATCCTAGTGAAAAGGAGGGGAGAGATAGAGAGAAGGGGAAAGAAGAAGAGGTGAAATCACAGTAATATTCTCAATTCAATCATGAACAATTTGCTGAACCGAATATATACGTCTGTTTGTATAGGTCAGTCCAATAAAAAATTAAACGAATAAATCAAATAACGACATAACTAAAATCACTAGAATATTGAAAACCAAATCAAATCATACCAAAACATAAAGTTCCTAGACAAAGCGGAAACTACACTTTAGCCTAAAAATACTTAGAATAATAAGCCGTCTTAGGATTTCTATCATAGGCTCTGATATCCATTAATGTAGGAGAAAAATGAGAATAGGGGGTAGTGTAAAAAAATAGGTGAGACGAGGGATGAAGAGAAGGGAGAGAAGAAGATGAGGTAAAAGCACAACAACATCGCGATTCTATCTTAAGCGGTCGTCTAATAACATGTATAGAGGCCAGTCCAAGCTAACAAGGAAAAAAAAACCAAATAGTGACTTAAAAGAACCCAAATCAAGAGTGAGCTTCCATAGAGGGATCCCTTATTTGAGGGGCACATTGTGGGCCCAATGACTGTAGTTCAATTATCCGAACCTTCTGTTTTAAGTCTCAATGGAAGGACTGATCATTGCGAAACATTAGACAAATAAAAAATAAAAAAATTGGGGTAGGAGGCAGCTGTAGAAATTAATATATTATGTTGCTATCGTGGAGAGGTATTTAAACAGATTTACAGCTGTACATGCTAACAAAAATTCTTGTAAAACATGTTATGGCAAGATTTTTTTTTTCTTTCTAAATGAGTTGGTGTGGGGTTTAGCCTGTGGGTTTTGGCCAACTCAATAAAAGTTGGGCAATTCGAGCCTAACTCGAGTTAATCTGAATTCGTCATGGGTCGGTTTGAGTTCATGTATTCTCAACTTGATGAAATTCAAGCACGAGCTCGAAATATAAAGAATGTTGGGGTTGGATTGGCCTTCCAACCCTCCTGAGTTGCAGGCCTACACCAAAAGGGATCACATTGTTGGGGCTCCATTGCATCCCAGTAAATGTTTGAACGCAGAGTCCGCACTTGAACCGGCCTGTATAAGTAGAATATAAGTCCTCTTGTTTAGGTTTTTCTTTTATCATGGGACATATTTGTTTCTCTTCTTTCAAATTCCACCCCTGTTTTTTGGGTGTCTGTTCCTCTGTATATTCTTTCATCTCTTACTAGTCTCCATTTCTGTTATATGTACTTATTTATATTCATCTTCAGCCATTTTGTCAATCCTACAGAACTAACATGCAAAGGGAGAAGATTTCTGGGGAGACGAGTATTTGGTTGAAAAAGACATGGAGTCCTGGAGAGGTAAGAAGCTTACTTCTTCCTGTACTTTAGATGCATGACTTAAAAAAATAAAAATTAGAGACGTGATTTGAAATATTAGAGTATCTGCACATTTAGTATGTTTAGTTTTTTTTATCAGCTGTCTTCTTCCTTACCCCTCTCTTCATATGATGCGACATTGGTTAGTATATAATGTAATTCCAAAGCAGAGGCTTGTGATGATTGGATAAAATTCGTAATTTTCATGTTGAGAAATATAATCGAAATTCTTGGTTTCTTAAGATTAAAAAAAGAAGGGAAAAAAAAAAGATGGTGAACGTATGTGGGTAGTCTCCTCCTATTAGGAAGCCTATTGACTGGGGATTGCTATGGGCTAGCTAGGCCCAGGAATAACCTGGTGTAATCCTTTGTTTTGGGCCCCATTTGTGCAGAAACAAAATAATATACGGGTAATAGGATTGCCATATGGTATGTCCTTGCAAGTGCACAAGATTGATGTAGTATAGCGTTTGACAAGTTCAAGTATCGTTCCCACGAGGATTCCAAATGAATCTAATATTGGAATACCTAAATTAAATCTAACTGATACGCAAGTAAATTTGTAGAGATTGTTGTTGTGAAAGTTTATGAAACGAACAAGAAATTAATCAAGGCCATTAAGAATTAAAACGTTGACTTTTAAAGATTGAAAAAGAATGATGAAGGTCTAGAGTTTCGGAATCAACCACATGCAATCCAAGTTAGATTTCAATGCATTCAACAGATTCTTTCGATTGTTTAGATGATAATTCCCGTATCTAAGTCCTTTTCAGGCACTCGGACCATAGTTTTCCATAAGTGTAAGATTCTTTTCTAGTTCAGACAAAGATCATATACCCAATCCTACAATCTATCCTAGTTAAGGCATAAATTTAACAAGTTGAATTCATTACATTCTAGAAAACGAGAGAACCAAGCAAACCATTATTCTTCGTCAAGCAATAATGTAATTCACCACAGTTAATCACAAGAAGCTAATTGAATTATATTGCGAGTTCTGCCACAAATTCATCTTCCAATTTACTAGATGCAAAGCCCTAAGGTGATCAATCCAAGAACTTAGACAAATAGCAACAATTAAAATAGTGATTAAACATTCATATAAAAGAAACTTAGAATCCATTAAATAACATTAAAAATCATAACTATCTATGCTCGTCCTCGCCCTAGAGAATAATTTAGTTACTCGTGTTCAAAGAAAACATAATTGAAAAACTAAAAAACATAAAATAAAACTTATGGATTGTGACGATGCTCGAGAACTTGACGATGGCAGCGGCTCTTTGACTCCTTCAAATTCCAGTTAAGAGAACCCTATTTTCTGGTCTTATTTAAATAAGGAACAAATCATCTTTTGACTTGGTAACTATGCTTTTCTAGTTTGGCTTCAATTGTCTTTGATGAGTTGGCATCCAAAATCCTACTAAATATAGGATCAGACCTTAGAAAATAACCTTGCATCCTTGTAGACACTTTCCAAATGCAGTTGACATAAATTGGACTCCAAAGATTGGACTTCAAAAGGATTATTTTGCAAAACCCGCTGAACACATTCTGCCCGAACTGTTTGTACTAAAACGGCCACAACTCTCTCCACACATGTCTGAATCACAAACTGTAAAATTCTTCAGAAAGCTAACATCCGCATCTTTCCAACAATATAAGGCTCAACATCTGGTTCGCTCTGAGGACGTACAATATATTCTGTCAAGTTGACTGTTCTGCACAGCACATTTTGCTCCTAGAATTTCACACTATATTTCAATCCCAAAATTGCTCCTTTTGCTTGCTTTTTCATCTTTATTCTTCAAACCTAGTAAAACACAAAACAAAGTAAAAATGGACTAAATTCACTTAAGAACATAGCAAGAATCTAAGAGAAAGATAATAAAAATGTACGAAATAATGGTTATATCACTGTAATTGCAATAGTGAGTGCAAAAATATCCTCAGGTTCCCCAATTGCAATTGTAATTAGGTATGTTTACAACTGTAAATGACTGCTTATTCCAAACCATGATATGAACATGGTATACATTTCTTTTTCTTGTCTTTCTCCCCAGATTCCCGAAGATGAACCGCCAGATGCACTGGTTGAGTTGTAAGTTGTGGTAATGAGCAGTACAAGCACAACGCTTACTCATGCAATTTGCTAGGTGGCCAAAGCACTATTTGCTTGCGAAACGCAAAATGGTGACTCAAATCTCGAGTTGGAACCCAGCCAGAGTTTGGAGATAAAGAGGGGCTACCTCCAATTGTGCGGCCGAACATTCCAATCATATTTTGCAACATTTGCAAAGACTTCTGCATCTACCTTATGCTCTACACTGTTCCTGTTAAATGTTCTTGACAAGCTTCTTATAAAGCGTTTTATGCCTCATATCTCTATAACTTGCAAAGATTGTAATACTTGTGTAATGGTGTGTAAATTTTGGATTTATTAGTGTACAACATGATTTTGTAAGTCTTTGGATTTAGCTCACAACATAATTGCCATAAATGTTCTTCAAATGGCCAGCTCTCTGAATGAGTTGTTCTGTTCTTTGCCCCCATACGTGTTATAACTTATAAGCACTTCCACTTTGCTTTCGAGTACGCACATGGGCATCTTTTCTTTCCCTTTCCGCTGTGGCCACATGCCAGAGCAGAGCGTTTTGTACGGGTTGGGAAATTTATTTGGAATCTTCTGTTCGTGTAAATGTACATTGTGCAATGTAAATGAGGCTCATGAATTAGAGAATGACATCGCCTAGGAATTGTAGCAATGCCATGCGAAGAATGAGCTGAGGACGGAGGAGATTGGTATCAGATTGGTACAAAAAGCAATCTCAGCACTTAAATAAAATCGTCGGAATTTGGAAAGTGCAACAAGTTCCTTTTTCAAAGTTTGCCCAAGAATGAGTAGGGTTGTAACTCTATCCAGTTCTGGCTCGTCTTTAACTCATTTGGGCTTGGCTAGCTTGACTAATTTATTCAAAA
>NC_047650.1:0-60250 GCF_902201215.1 Prunus dulcis | reverse complement strand
AAAATGCCCGCTTTTGAAATTCTTGCAAAACTATCCTCCATAAATACTTCATATTGCCACATATCACATTTATATCACATTTTTTCTTTCTAATGTATGCTACTCAATTTGAGAGAGGGGAGGGAGATTGCAGGCATGTAGGCCATTAACTCCGGCTTAGGGGAGTTGTTATGGCGTGGACACAACACAGGTATCACTTTGTTATTGGGTTGGGATGCCATATCAGAAACCACCCCATGAGAGAGTCTAATTTGCCCCTAAAAAATAGATCATTTGCATGACACATGATCATTTAAAACAGAAATATAGACAAACTTGATGGAAATGACCAGTAGTACAACGTGGGATCTAATTTAAGGACGGCAACAACTATTTTTAGAGATTATGGACGAAAATGTAACTTGAATTGTAGTTCAATGACCATTACTACAATTTAGCCATTATATTAAGCCTATCGCTTTTCAAGTAGACAACATGTCTATTTAGAGGGAATAATAAATTTTGCACACTTAAATACCTATTTTCTTGAAGAAGGAAAATGCTTACGCGACTATCAAAGCCTTTGCAAACTCCCTTAGAAATGGTCCACAGAGCAAATAATAGTTTTTTGCACCGGATGCAGACTGTCATCACTCTCATGCTATGCTCTCACACGTCCTTTACGCGTTTTGAAATTTAATCTTCTAGTTTGGGAAAAGATTCTAAGTTGAACAGGTATTAAAGATCGTGCAGACAGTGTTTCCGCGGGACCCGTGTTCCCCATGGCAACTAAACAACAAAAAAGGGGTACAATTCTCTACGAGAGTTCGCCCTATGATTCCATGGAGGAGAGTTTAGATCTCCTTTTTACCTTCCTTTCTCTCCCAGTTGACTAGATAGATATTACTTCTTAGTCTCACTTGTTAAATTTCAGAGAGAAGTTTAGGGCTCATTCTGTAAAGTTCGTTTGTATATTGTAGTATAATTTGAAATAATAATATGTGAGTTATTTTTATAAAAATGTTTTCCATGAGAATGAAAACAATTTTTTTCTATTTTCTACAAATATACACGAACTTGTTTTCATTTTATGAAAACATTCTAATTGTTATTTCTACAAATACTCACATATTATTATTTCAAATTATACTACAATATACGTTTTCATTGTTTTTGTTTTCTGAAGTTGTTTTTTAATTAATCTACCAGACGCATTTTCATTTCCTAAAAATGCAAATTCGTTTTCTTGTTTTCATTCTCTGAAAATATTCTAAGAAATCATTCTCCGAAACCTTACCAAACGGGCCCTTAGCGGTCCACTATTAGCAACATTGATATTGTCCTTAATTTAACTACCTATAAAACCTAATAAGTGTGTGTGTGTATGAGATTTTATCACAAAATGTCTCAGTGTTATTAAAAGTGGAACCATTTATTATAAGTTGTAATTTATCAAGTCAAAATTTCAATATAGAACTTTATATTCTTCCACATCACTCTCACATAACGATTCTATGCATTTCTGACTAAATTTGTAATTTTCCTTTTTGAGTCGACCCCTAAAACACACTTGCTGTTGCTGATCATAAAGAAAAGCTAAAATACTTGCTTAGCTATTTTTTTGTCTGATGCTGTTGCCTTTAGTTGAAAGGAACCACTAAGTTTGATGAATCCAGTTGAGATCATGCATGGCCAATTCTATAAGAAAAAAAAAGAGTTGACATCATTGATTGGGTACGGTACAAAAGAAAAGGAAAAAAAGTTGGGGGTCTATGTGATAAATAGAAAAATGGTAAATTACTCAAATAGTCTTTAAATTTATACTTGATTTACATTTTGGTCTCTCAACTAAATTATTCGTTTAAATAGTCTATCAACTTTATATTATTCGCTCTAGTGGTCATACCGTCTAATTTTTTGTTAAATTTAACTTAATTTTAAAGTAAATAATGACCAAATTGCCTTTATATTTAACGGAAATATTGACAGAATATAACGGTAGGACCAATGGAGGGAATAATATAGAGTTGATGGACTATTTGAACGAATAATTTAATTGAGGGACCAAAATATAAATTGAGTATAAGTTTAAAGACCATTTGAATAATTTACCCATAAAAAAATTTGTGTAAAACGGAATATCAAAATACTGTTTTCCGCTGGACCGACCTTCTTCAACACTTTACACATTGCAGTAGGGACTAGGGAGGAAGGAGGAAACGAAAGGAGAAAAATGCTCCCATTGTCCTCAAAACTTTTTCTCTCTCTAAATCTGTGAGACGTGCCAGCATGTCATGATTCATATCAACATATGACATAAATTTCAAATGTTCCCCATTTATTGTTATCTTATTCACACTGTAACCATTATTGCATATCTACGGCATAAACCCTAACTAAAATACTAAAACTGAAATTCAAATAAAATGTAAAGTCCAATAGAAAAAGGGACTTCTATAAACAGGGCATGGGGAGATGAGAATGGCACACAGTCCAAATCAAAATAAAATCTCTCTCATGAGACAGACTTAGACGACTCATGTGACTGACTGCCTGCCTGCCATTTGCGCCATCTGACCAATGTCTCGTCGTCCTCCTCCTCCGCATTCCTCCTCCTCTTTGCTGCTTGTTTTGTTGGTGTGGGCAGCCGCCGCCACTTCTAGTACTAGTAGTGGTGAAGGATCTTTGGGTGTGGTGAAAGTAGATCCAACCCTCAAGTTTGAGAACCCAAGGCTTCGCCAAGCCTACATTGCCCTCCAAGCTTGGAAGGCCGCCATCTTCTCGGACCCATTCAACTTCACCTCCAGCTGGAATAGCTCGGACGTGTGCTCCTACATGGGCGTATTCTGTGCTCCTAAGTCCACCGGTGCACATGGCCGTGTGGTCGCCGGCATCGACCTCAACCATGCTGACATTGCTGGCTATCTGCCTCCAGAGCTAGGCCTCCTCTCAGACCTGGCGCTCTTCCACCTCAACTCCAACCGCTTCTGCGGCGTCGTCCCTAGCAGTTTGCGGCTCATGAAGCTGCTCCATGAGCTCGACCTCAGCAACAACCGCTTTGTGGGAGACTTCCCCAAAGTAGTGTTCTCCTTGCCTTCCCTCAAGTACTTGGATCTCCGCTTCAACGAGTTCGAAGGCTCCGTTCCCTCCCAGCTCTTCGACAAGGATCTGGATGCCCTTTTCCTCAACGACAACAGGTTCCAATTTGGCATCCCTCCCAATCTCGGCAACTCTCCCGTTTCGGTTCTGGTGTTGGCCAACAACAATCTCGGGGGTTGCATTCCTGGTAGCATTGGTAACATGGCCAAGACGCTCAACGAGATCATCCTCTTGAATGACAATCTCACCGGCTGCTTGCCTCCCCAGATCGGCCTCCTCACCAATCTCACGGTGTTTGATGTCAGCTTCAACCGACTTCAAGGACCTCTTCCCTCCACCATCGGCAAAAACATGAAGAGCTTGGAGCAGCTGGACGTGGCCGGCAACAGACTCACGGGTGTCATCCCAGCCAGTATTTGCCAGCTACCTCGTCTGCACAACTTCACCTATTCCTTCAACTATTTCACCGGAGAGGCTCCTGCTTGTGCTGCTAACAAAAATAATATCAATGGTCGCAAGAACTGCATTCGTGGTAAGTTGGATCAGAGATCTGCAAGGGAATGTGCTTCGCCAGCTGCACGTCCCGTGGACTGCCGCAAGCTCCAATGCAGCAGCACTACTATTCCTGGAGGCGGAGGAGGCAGCGGCGGGGGTTCTAAGAGAAGGCCTCCTCGGGTTTCAACACCCTCAGCGCCGGTTGGGAATAAGCCGCCTGCTCAACGAAGGCCACCTCGGGTTTCAACACCCCCACCCCCGACTTCAGAGTCATCACCTTCCACTAGATCACATCCTCCTCCACCATCAAACCCTTCTTCTTCTTCTTCTTCTCCGCCTCTAGTACCTAATAGAGCACCTCCTCCTTCCAATTCCAATTCCCATTCCCCTACAAAGCCTCCGCCACCTACTCAAAGAGTTTCACCCAGGACGCATCTTCCACCTTCACCCCCTCCATCTAGTAGTCATCATCATTGGACTTTGACACCACCACCCCCACCTACCCAAAATGTGTCACCAACTACTCATCTAAGACCACCTCCGCCGCCGCTGCCCACGCACTACAACTCCTCTTCTTCCCCACCACCACCAGTACTTTACCATGCTTCACCACCTGATCACTCTAAACATGATCTAGTGCCGCCATCACCTCCAAATCATTACTCGTATGCTTCACCACCACCACCGCCGCAACTCTCGGCGCCGCCACCTCCACAGCATTCAGCCCATGTCCCACCTGCTCCGAGCTATCATACTTACACAAGTCCACCACCTCCACCTCCACCTTCATCACCATCTTCACCGCCACCTCCGCCACCACCACGATCGCCACCTCCACCTCCGCCACCACCACGATCGCCACCTGCACCTCCACCAACACATGAGCAGTATACAAAAGCACCACCTCCTTCCCCCGCACATAAGCATTATCCTTCAAAAGCTCCACCATCACCCACAAGTACAGGTGGAAGTCCCCCACATGATACGCCGTCAGCCCCCTCACCAAGTGAGCCATCTCATCCCTTACCTCCACTGCCGCCCACCGGTTGTGTGATTCCTGCATCACCATCACCACCACCCCCACCAAGCCATCATACCGTGCCATCACCCACATTTCAATTTGTACCCCCACCTTCATCAAGGCATCACCACTCACCTCCCGAACAACAGCATTGGCATCAACCACCACCATCATCGCATCAACAGTTTCCTCCCCCGTCCCCATTCGATAGCACACCGCTTCCACCAGTTATAGGAGTGTCATATGCGTCTCCTCCTCCCCCTGTAGTTCCCTACTACTAATTCAGTGATTTCTAGCGTATGTTTAAGAAGAATCGCAATTCTTTTGCTGCGAATGAGTAGACAACCACCCTGCATATATACAGTAGCAAGGATCAGTTCCGTATCTTTCGTGTGCGAATGTTGTTCTTCTCGTTTTTAAGATGCAGTTTATCCTCTAAGGGGTTGCTACCGTTGCTTCAATTTATAGCAATAATAGTTTCATTGCTGCTTGCCTATTCCTATCCATTTGTATTCTCATAAATTTATTTCATTCTCCGATACAGCCAAGCGGATGGATTTTCATTATGAATTAAAGTTTATTTTGTCACACACTATTGTTATGCATGTCTTGGTATCAATTAGCATACTTAAAACGGTTATAGTTGTATGACATGTTTACTTACCTTAGAACGGAAGGTAATGGGTACTGTAAATAGAGGAATGCTAGCAACTTTCTCTAACTTTTTCTTTTGGACCTTCTCCCTTCTCTTTATGACAAGTGTTATTTTCCATACACTTTAAACAATAACATTAATACATCACACAATTTAATTTTTACTTTCCAAGTTTACCCTTTTAAAATATATTGGCTTTTATATTTCCTTCAATTTATTCAAATTTTGTTATAACTTCTTTAGCACATTGTTAAAAAAAAGAAAAAAAGAAGAAAAAAAAGAAGAAAAACGTCATATTTTTTTAAAATAAAAATAAAATTTATTTTATGACATTGTTATCATCTTTATTTTGTTTTCCGCATTAAAATCCATAATCCAATACCTTAAAACCATGAATTAGACTGATTGATGAGAGAATAATTTATCCTATATCCATTCATTCTTCGTTTCTGACTTTCCCAATTCACGACTTCTAATTCCAAGTAAGAAAACATGACATTAGTTGGCATTGCCGAAATTAAAAATGCACCAACTTGTCCAAAGTCTATCCCACGTGGGCTTCTCTTAATAACCCTAATAACGACAGTAATTACTTGAAAAATAATAGCAAATATGACATGAATAGTAATTGCATATGTTACATGGAAGCTACACTCTGATCTTATTTATGTCAACAATATTGCGCACAATAACTAGAGTACTGCACCCATTACCTGTACTTCACCCCCAGTGAACTTCTGTATATGTGCACCTATATAAAGGGGTGGCACGAGGATTAACTAAAGTGAAAAATCTATTTCCTGGGTAACCAAAAAACAAAAACCATTACAAGACTCAATTAGCCCCAAACGACTTTCATCACAATGAAAGGCCACAAGACATAATCTATGAAGGACAACCACAAACGGTATCATCCAAAACGGATCACAATGCATGATATATCATCTTTACTCTTTCTTGCTAGTGCTTCAGTTGTTAGACGCTTTGCTGCTACTTGTGGATCTTTTATGGGTTTCACCAAATCTACTGCCTCTTGATTCTTCATAACCTGCCAACCAAAGCATACCACATATTGAACTACAAGGGAGTAACAAAAGAAAGAATCTTTGTCCCATTACAAGTCCAAACCATATCCAAAAGGATTGAGAACACATCTTGCATCCCCGGGCAACTTCTTATTAGACTCAACCACTACAACAAGACCACTGGCTCATATGTATAACTTTTGTTAGTGATAGAAAGTTACCAATATACCCATGACTCCTTAAACTAACAGCACCCAAATACAATAAAAAATAGTACTACTGTAATAGGAAAGTACTAATGACACTCATGTTTAGGTCGAACAGTAATGTTGTTGCAAATGTAACTCAGCCATTGATTTCCAAAAGACAAAATTGTTCGCTAACCAAAATATTGCTAGGGCCAATTTTTGGATATATCAGATGCAGAAAATTTTACAAGATTTTTGTAATTCCTAAAGCATCCGAATTTTGGGAATTCCCAAATATTCTTCAAATTTCATAGTTAGAAAATATTCATTTTTTTTTTTGTTTTTGTTTTTGTTTTTGTTTATTGTTTTTTCCTATTTTTATTGAGCACTCATACAATTACAAAGAATTAATAAAAATTCCAGCCTCTGACCAGAAGTGACAGACACTGCTGTCATAACAGGAAAGTAAAGTTCATCTTACTAGAAACAAGAAATTAAGAAAAAGGGAAAAAAAAATTAGAATAACCCTAATCATTCTGCATCAGCTTGTGGGATAATCCAGGTATTATCCTGGCAGACTTAACGTCTCAAGGGTTGTTTTGAAAGGTTATTGATGTAGTACAGCCCGTAGGTGTTAGATTAAGCACTCAAACAATAGAACATAGAAGAATATGAGAGATAGAGGAGATGAAAATATAGATCAAAGGGACGAAAGAAAGGACCGAAATCAGAGAACCGAGAAGGAAGAACAGAAATCACATAGTTTTAAGAGAAGGTTTACTCAATATCCAAATCTGAATTTTAAAGAACTACATGGGGGTATTTATAGCAAACTAAAACCTAGACATAATAGGATAAAAATCCCTTGCTTAAACAGAAATCATAACCCAAATAAAATAGGAAACTTAAAACTAAAAATCTGGAAATCTGGAAATCTGGAAAAGTAGAAATCCTACTAGAATTTGGAAAACTAGAGTATCTAGGAAACTAACAAATACATTAGAAAACTAATAAATTTAGGTCCTACATGTCTTGCATCATTCTCCTCCGCCGAAAAGAACTTGACTCTGACGAGTAAACAGCGACAAAATCAAAATCCCAAGGAAGTGTGAAGAGGCATGTGGCGTTCGGTAGTTCTTCAAGATCAGCATCATATTTGCCACCTTGAAACCATCCGTTCCGCAAGCATGGAACATTAGTCCTTGTAAGAATGGCAAATAGAGAGCTCTGCCTAGACCCATGACGAACATGATCGGACAACGAATGCAAGCGTGTGTGTGGGTGTGATAGACCCTGAATCCATTGTGTGCGTAAGTCATTACCAGAGTGCCTTGGTTCAGGAAAAACACCTGGCTGGGCGTGTCGGGCTATCTCAAAATCCAAGTGTTGGTGCATGAAGTTCGTGTCGTGTGGTCGGGGTAGGGACAAGAATGTTGTCGTCAACCAGAGGAGAACCCATTGTATGTTGGGTATAGTTGAGCTGCGGCATAGAACCAAAAGAAAAGATGGGCTCCAGTTGAGCCTTGGGCATGTCAATCGATAGTCCCGTTGACTGATTTGGAATACCTTGTGGCACGACCTTGAGTTTTTGGGCTTTTTGGGCCATTAGTGAATGTTTAAACAATATAACATAGAAGAATATAGGAGGCCGAGGAGACGAAAATATAGATCGAAGGGACGAAAATAAGGACCAAAATCAGAGAACCGAGAAGGAAGAACAGAAATCACATAGTTTTCAGAGAAGGTTTACTCAATGGGGGTATTTATAGTAAACTAAAACCTAGACATAATAGGATAAAAATCCCTTGCTTAAACAGAAATCCTAACCCAAATAAAATAGGAAACTTAAAACTAGAAATCTGGAAAAATAGGAAACTTAAAACTAGAAATCTGGAAAAATAGAAATCCTACTAGAATTTGGAAAACTAGAGAATCTAGGAAACTAACAAATATATTAGGAAACTAATAAATTTAGGTCCTATGCGTCCTGCATCATTCTCCTATGCTGAAAAGAACTCGACTCCGACAAGTAAACAACGACAAAATCAAAATCCCAAGGAAGTGTGAAGAGGCGTGTGGCGTTCTTTAGTTCTTCAAGATCGGCATCATATTTGCCACCTTGAAACCAGCCGTTCCGCAAGCCTGGAACATTAGTTCTTGTAAGAATGGCAAATAGAGAGCTCTGCCTAGACCCATGACGAACATGATTGGCCGACGAATGCAAGTGCATGTGTGGGTGTGATAGACCCTCAATCCATGGTGTTCATAAGTCGTCGCCAGAGTGCCTTGGTGCAGGAAAAACACCTAGCGTGTCATGTCGAGCTATCTCAAAATCAAAATGTCGGTGCATGAAGTTGTTCTTGTGTGGTCAGGGTGGTGGGGTAGGGACGGGAATGTTGTCGTCAACTAGAGGAGAACCCATCGGTGGATTGGGAAGAAGGCCACCTTCTGGCGGCGGCATAGATGAACTCGAGAGCACCACTGAGGTAGAAGAAGGCACAGTCGTTCCAAACCAAAAGTGATTGATAAGCATCTGAACGGAGTCTTGGAGTTTGTTGATGGCAAGGTCTGTTGTCGCACGACGTTTGTGAGCCTGCACCAACTCTTCTTTGAGGTCACTGCTGAGGTTTGAGAGTTGGGTTTCCATGCCCGCAATATCGGCAGAAACTTTGTCTTGGAACGCATGATATTGTTCCACAAGGCTGGCCACGGTTTGGGGTGCCATGGCAGAGATCAAACGCAAACAAAAGTGAGGGAAGGCTCTGATTACCAATTGATGTAGAACAACCCGTAGGTTTAGAGTAAACACTTAAACAATAGAACATAGAAGAATATAGGAGGTCGAGGAGACGAAAATATAGATCGAAGGGATGAAAGAAATGACCGAATCAGAGAACCAAGAAGGAAGAACAGAAATCACAGTTTTAAGAGAAGATTTACTCATTATCCAAAACTGAATTTTAAAGAACTACATTGGGGTATTTATAGTAAACTAAAACCTAGACATAATAGGATAAAAATCCTTTGCTTAAACAGAAATCCTAACCCAAATAGAATAGGAAACTTAAAACTAGAAATCTGGAAACCTGGAAAAGTAGAAATCCTACTAGAATTTGGAAAACTAGAGAATCTAGGAAACTAACAAATATATTAGGAAACTAATAAATTTAGGTCCTATGCGTCCTGCATCAGTTATGTTGGGCTATAGGTAACCTGAGAGAGAGATCACTAGTATGCATTACTCACAATGGAGTTTCTAAAACACCAAAACTCCTGTTCCACAACTTCTCTCATTGGTAGTGTATTTTCCTTTCTCCAGTTTGCCTTAAGGATCTCATCCAATCTTCGCTGGAGCCACCCAACTTCCATATTTACCTTTTGGAGATCACCTTTGTTTCTCTGATACTCCAAAAATCCACACGTCTGTATTGGATACTCAAATACTCCCTCAATACTTTTTGGATATGTGTCCGATAATTCAAATCCGTATCCATTGACTTTTGGATATCCGTATCAATCGACACACGTATCCTAAAGTCAACGTAATGATTAATTGCAATTTTGTCAGAAGAAGTTGGGTTTATTGTAATTTTAAGAACTAATTAGTCAATATAGGGGATCCTAAGTTTGATTCCTGAAATACAACGTCCCAATATTAAGTTGAACTGCACATGTTGGGCTCTAATGGAGGAGGAGGTGTTTAGAATATGAAATAATTGTCTGCCCATATCAAAATAGCCTAAGTGTTTGGGAATGATGGTAAACCAACAAACTTTATCCATATCAACTAATTTCAACCATTCAAGCAGGCACAAATCTAACGAAACAGAGCCTTTAGCTAATTCTTACCCTTCTCACTCCGAAAATTTATAGCATTATTGCTATAGGGCTTTAAATGCCTAAGGTGAGTTTTTTTTTTTTTTGGTTACATGGGGAGGAAAGAAACCCTTAGGTTTCGATCCTGGGTGCCAAGCAGTGGGGAAGGGGAGGGCCACAACCACTGTGGTAATCCCGCATTGGTAACGCCTAAGGTGTTTTGATACTACATGGTAATGGCATTATGTCCTCGCAAACAACACCTTGCTTGCATCTTAGACAGTCTAACTTATTTTTATAGAAAGAAAACAGAAAAATAACCTTAGAAACTGCTGTATCCCAGTCCCATTCAGCAAGAAGGACAATCTTTCAAATCCTCAATATGTGACACCTACAAGGATGCCTAAAATCTAATCATATTCCATAAAAAAAATCCACCCCCACCCCACTTTTTACCTTCACAGATGCTGCTATTTCTCTCCAACTAGACCACCCAAAAAAATAGTCAAAACTCTACAATCTCATGAAACCTTTGCATCGTTCCCTCCACCAAAAGAGCAAAAGGTCCCAATAAATAGTAATGTACATGCACGGAGGAACCACCCAACACAATTTTGCTTCACAGAAAAGCTTGAATCATTAATTCAAAGCTATAGGAAAATCAAGAAAAGGTTATGCATTTTATTTGCATATGTTATAAATAAAAAATTCTGCCTATCTTTTGCCTAGTGCTAATAAGTTAATTACACATTTTCCATGTTTACTACAAATTCAATTCATTTTTTCACTGAAGCTTTTTCCTCCCTTTGACTGAGCAATTAATAATCTAGCATCGAGTCAATATAATCACAACCACCAAAAAAGATTATTAGACACTATTTGGCACATGGTAAGGAAAAATTATAAGATGAGTAAGAGTCACAGGGTCTCATTTATAAGATAATCTCATTTCACATGCAATTGAAAAGTGGAAAAAATGCTAATCAAAATACAAATATTCTACATTCAATTTTTTTTTTCAATAGAATCCAAAAAATTTAAGCCTAAACATTCCATTATCTTGCTAAATTGTCAAATATATGATCTAGGCCATAAAGATACGATAGAGAGGGAAAGAAGACCATTTATTAATTACCAACTGACCTTCCATAATCCGTCACTTGCTAATATAACAAATTCAATAGTGGAGCCTACGGGCACATGTCTTACATCAGGCTCTGAACTCAAATGTGCTTTAAGGCTTTGATCCCCAAAAGCACGTGCAACTGCAAGTTGACCATTAACTCTAGGTACATCTCCTGAAAGAGAATATTAATCTAAGTAAGGAAAGAAAAAAAAATTAAAAAAATCTAATTATATGCTCAAGAGCAAAAGAAAAATTATACAAGTGGTAAGAAATTAAGAATCCCACTATAATTATATACTGATATATAAACAAGCTCGGTAATAAGGTTAAATGAATTAAATTAAATATCTTTACCCGGAAGAGTAGTCACAAAACCACCCTGCTTCTCAATCCTTCTTCGCTCACTGTGTGGCTCATGGTCCACAGTAAGTTGGGTTGCAGAACCCCTCTCACACACAACAGCTCTTGAGTCACCAACATTTGCCACCCATAAGTCTTTGCCGTCAATGACTATTGCAGTTACTGCAGTCGACCCACCTGGCCCTAATTGCATGGAATGATCTAAAATAAACTTATCTGTGGAGCAGTAAGCATTCCTTATTGCTGTCTCGGGGTCTTTCCAGAAACTGGGCTGTATCATATGCATAAAAGAAGAAAAAAAACAAATTGACCAAATAAAGTGATTTGAGAGCATCAACAGTTACAGCTTTCAATACAAATGTACTGACCAGATAAGGAAAGAACTACTGAGGCTTGTAATTGACTTAATATAAGTAGTCACTGGGCAACGAGAAACCTAAAGTTGGTATGAATATTTGAGTACAAATATTGCATGGACAAGGACAGAGAATGGGCTAAATCCTATCTTGGTTACAATTCAGATTACAATTTCAGTTCAAATAAAGAAATCATGATTGTACGGGGAAGATAACCAACTAAGTATGCTACCAGTAATGACATTCTTAGTACTACCGTAAGCGTTATAGTTGAAAAACAAAAACAACAGAAAGATAAATCAAATTATTAGGAAAGCAGCAAAACTCTTTTTCTTTTTCTTTTGTCTGTTATTTGTGCACGTACACAAGAATATGGAATGGGTGGGAAGGTATACCTCTTCAATTATGTTGTTGAAAAGGTTTTCTTTCAAATAAGTAGGGACGCGATCGCCTAAATGACCATCGAAGATAGCAAACAATCCAAGGACGTGGTTTTTTCTTTTTCTGTACTCAGCAACATGGTAGTCCTCCATATCATGACCAGATTTTCCTTGGACTAAATGGAACCCATGGGCCACTCTGATAGAAGAGGACTTGCTTCTCCCTTTTCCTGAGTCTGAAGACGATGAATTAAGGCATGTAGCATTCTGCAATGCCAATTAAACAAATTATGATGATAAGCCTAAATTGATCACAGTAATACCAAACTAATGGGGGCTTTCTACTTCTCGCTCGGCATGGTTGATTAGCTCTCAATCTTTTAGGAATCAGGATGGTGGAAATATCTCTGGATATGGGATTTGTAAGTACAATAGTTATAGCCCATAGTATGAATAAACAATAGTTATAGCCCATAGTATGAATAAACAATAGTTATAGAATTAAGGCATGTAGCATTCTGCAAGCCAAATTGGACAGAAGGGAAGCTTAGGGCTTAGCATAGATTGCAATTGTAAAACCCCAGTAATTAATAAACGCACTCCGGGGCAGGGTATGGATAAGCCAGCAGCTGTAATTAAAATTGAATTCAAGGAGACAAAGAATTCTAAGTTAAAGTGAAGTTGAGATCGAAAGTAAACATCCAGAAGTAGTTGTACGTAAAATAATAGAAACAATTCTCAACAATCAAAATCAAGTAGAGAGAGAGAGAGAGAGAGAGAGAGAGACCTTTATCTTGTCAAGGAAGCTGGTTCCTCTAGTGATGCGGGAAGCTGAAGCTTCTGTTTCTTCTGACTTCTTACTCATTTCTCAGACAATCATAGAAAGATAAGAGGTTCTTGCTTCTATATCACAACAGATTTCTCAGAGAGGAGTCAATCGATATTGGATTGTTCACGAAATTCAGGAATTGATTACTAATTACTACTTTTCTCTTGGAAGGCGAAGAAGAAGAATACGATGGATAACTGTCGTAAGCACGAATAAGTGACACAAGCACACGCGTATTTGGAATTTTCCAAATATTTCATAATACTACCCTGTCTGACTTGAGAAGGCGTTGAAATTAAATGAAGAGTTGAATGTAGCATAAGATATTGACCTATTCTTCCGCGTGGGCTCCACATCAAACCGAATCCACCCACAACCCATCAGTTTTTGTTTTGCACCCGGGCCTGCTCTTGCTCTGCTTGTGCCTTTGCTTCTTCCCGACACTCCAACTGAATATTTGAATGGATTTTCAGTCGTTTTATCCCCAAGTATAATCCTAATTGAATTTAACTCTCTGAACTAAAAAGTCAGCTAATTTAGCACTTAAATTTATTAAAACAGCCAATTTAGTCATATCGTTAAATTTTTTGAATATCATCTACTTTTTCATCTAAAAATCATGTGTCTTTCAGGTGACTTACTATTTAATTTAGGCTTATTTACTGTTTCACGTCCTGAAACGGATGCTTGGTCTCACTTTAGTCATCTAAATTGAAATTTTCTTACTTAATCCCCTGAATCTTTAAAAATTGCTAAAATTTTATCACTTGACCACTTTCGTCCATTTCCATCCACAAAATTGTTAAGTGTGCTGACGTGACATGGACATTTTAGTAATTTTAGCTCATTATCTTCTCTCTCCCTCTATCCCTCTGCCTCTCTCTCTCCTCTCCCATCGCACCCCAACCCCACCCCCTCCTCCCTCTTATCTCTTCTCTTTTCTCCCAGTCTCTTTCTCCTCACCCCTCCCCTCCCTAGACCCAACCCCCCAACGCATCTCCAACGCATCCCAACCCCTCCCCTCCATTTGCATCTCTCTTCTCTCACCTCCATTTCACCCCACCCATCCTTCCAAAGATAGAAGATGGGGAGTGATTATTGAGATGTTTTTTTTAAATTTTTTTTTTTTTTTGAGTGGTGGTGATTTGGGTGTGTTGAGTAATTTCATGGAGGGTTGGATTTTGGTATGGTGAGGGGAAGGGAGAGAAGAGAGAGGTAGTGAGGAGAAAGAGGCATAGAGGAGAGAGAATAGTGGAGAGGGAGGAAGGGCGAGGGGGACGAAGTGAGAGTGGGGTGCGATGGAGGTTGGGTTCGAGAGTGGAGAGAAGAGAGAACTAGAGGGAGAGAGGAGAGAGAGAAGATAAGTAAAATTACTAGAATGCTCGTGCCACATGAGCATACTTAACGATTTTGTGGATGGAAGTAGGGATGGCAACGAACCAGGTAGGGGCCGGGTATAACAATACCATCCCCGTCCCCGCTCTCCATCCCCGAACCAATCCCTGTTTAATAGGTTTCAGGGAATCCCCATCCCTGTTCCCGTCGGGGGACCATCCCCCATACCGGCCCCGAATCTCCGATGTTTTTTGCACAAAAAATATTTATCATATATTTTAACATTAAGTTTCATATTAAATTATCATTCAACACATCCAAATTAACTATAAAGTTCAACTCAACTATTCAAAATCACATCAATATGAAATTATAGAAAAGATTAGGAAGAATTAGGAGAGAGAGGTTAACTTAGGGTTAAACATAAATATTATAATTAAATATTTATTTATTTAAATATAAACATATATATTTTCGAGTCGGATTCGGGAATGGGGACGCCAATACCATCCCCTCCCCATACCCGTCGGGGATTTTTTAAGTTCGAGAATCCCCATACACGATAACCATTTGACCCCGAAATCTCCCCCCATTAGGGTCAAGAACTCGACGGGGACCCGCCCTAGAGGGATTTTTGCCATCTCTAGATGGAAGTAGTAAAGTGAGAACATTTCAGCAATTTTTAGAGATTCAAAGGATTAAGTGAGAAAATTTTAGTTTAAGAGAGTAAAGTGAAACCGAGCATTTGTTTTAGGAAGTGAAACAGTAAATAAGCCTTTAATTTATTATTATTATTATTAAAAACTAAAATATTTAGAAAATAAAAAGAAGAAAAAATAAGGAAGCTTTCATTTTAAAACACCATATAGTTTCCACATTCAACGTGGAGCATAAAAAGGTTTTTTTTCAAAAAGAGAAAATACAAACGATGGTTTAAACTAGATTTCTCTCACACACTACAAGTGCCATGAAGGTTTGGACCAAAGAACAATGTCAAGACCCTTTTTCACACTGTTAGACTTGTTAGGTGTAGCATAAAAAGATTTTAATTTTTAAACTTGGGAGTGTTTTTGCTACGCAATGAATAACAAGGGATATCAGAGATTGGTTGCTCATGAATTGCTTTTGCGTGTATTTTTTTAATTTTTTTTTTTCTCATTTCTATAATTTTCAATTTCATATGACAATGGAATCAATGCCGTAAAACCCTGTGCATCCAAGGACAAAAGATTGACAAGCTATATACAGTCTCTTGTTGCCTAAGAGAGCATATGCAAATGAAATTCAAGATACAATCGGACATCAAAATCCAGCCCAAAAGACTTTAAAAACCAATGAACATAGGGACCAGCAATCCGGAAGCTTCAAACTTCATTCACCTGGAGAGAAATTTATCATGCGTCAGATCCTGCAAAAACCATGTACGCGCACAGTGCACAGAGAGAACTAATTAACAACACATGAGCAGTACTCGTTCAATACAGTTGGAACAATACATCAAAAGAGAAAATTAATGTCTTTAAACTATGGCAGAGGTAAGTTGCGCTCTTTCAAAAAGATCACAATTCTGATAATTTGAATTTAGCTAAAAGTAAGCATACTCTTGATGAATAGATGATTTAACCCATCTAACACAATAATGAGCTAACACATTATTTACTTTCTCAATTTCATTAAGGACATATGCTACCTCCATCCCCCTAGCTATCTCCTACCTTTTTGGTGGAAAGGTTCACCTTCTAAAATCCTTTATGTTGCCCAGCCACAACCCAAAAGTTTACCTTTTTACCTTCCCCTGAGATATTTAGACATAGCATGGTTACGAGTATTGAAGAACTCACCTCATATCGTTTTCACATTGGAGAAAAAGGAAAATATGAAGGGCTTGAACACGAAACCACCAATCAATTAGAAACATAAAAGGTATGAAAGCCAGCTATGCCATCTTTAATGCCTGCTTTAATTGTGAAAATGCTGAGGGATGCATGCATCCAATGGCCTTATTAAAAGATTCTCCATGAAGGGTAGCACATGTCTGAAGATTTTCCCTCACTGAAGCGTCTAGAGACATTTGGTTGATAGGGTCTGAAAACTTGAGCTATAGTGGGATATAATAACCTCATCAGGAAAATATTACCTCATGAATTTATTTAATCAGCGACTACAGCAATCACAGGTAATATCAGAAAAGTGCCATGGACCACAAAGGAGTAGAATGAAGGGTGGTTCACCTGTCTTCTTCTGAATTCTTTACTTGGAATGGTGCCCTTACTAAGGGATCCGCTGGAGGTTATATTATCACCACTGTTGTTGATTGGGAAAAATTTATGAGAAATATAGTTGTTTGATATGGGCAAGCAAATCAAAGTAGAATCACAAGGGATCTAACCTTGACTCCTCTGTTAAGTCATCATTGCCACCCAAAATTACAGTTGTACACACACTGCGTGTATAAATAAGCAACATTTTATAAAGATCATCCAATAATCAGAAAAGAGATGATTGACCGAATTCATGGTGAAACTCATACCTCAGGATCTGATCAAGTTTGTTGAGGACTTGAGGAAGTCTTAATGTCAGAATTATAGAAAGAGCTAAGCCATACGTCTTCCTTTGGATGGAAGATACATTGTCTGCCTGTGACCAAAATTTAATTTTTTTTTGACAAACACACCAGAAAGGCAATAAGAAATTAATTTACAGAAAATCCTACTCATTCCCATTTATTCATTTTCCATAAGATCATCTTTAATTCTTCACTTCAACATGTATAGAGCACAAGAACTTCCAAAACAACGATACCTGGAGTGAGCTATGCTATGCTCTCCGGCACAGCACATTATCTCTTATTAGGGTTGCCTTGGCACTATAAATATATTTTTAACCACATACATTACAACAATCATATATTTAACAAAAATGCGTTAAATGTACAATGTATTATGAATGTAGAATTTAACATTATATTACAGAATACAGAAAAATTAATGGCCTGTTTGGTAACCTTTTTCGTTTTTAGGTTTCATTTTTTATTGTTAGATATAGAAAGGAAATATATGGGAGAGGGAGAGATGAAAAAGGGTGGAGGAAGGAGAAATAAAAAAACTTAGAAAAACTAATTTCAGAAATAATTCCTTTCGATTAACTATAGAGCAAAACAACTTTATATAAAATATAATACACTCTGAAAGAACAATGTCTACAAGCACTACTGAGTTATAACAATATGTCTTGTTCTCATAAAAAACAAACAATGCACACACACTCTTGGGGTGGGCATTTTATCTGACCCACCAGACAAACCTGTCTGATCCAACCCAAGCCGTCTGGTTTGGCTTTCTGTATCGCGGCGAGTTGAATCGAATCAATATGTTTTCAACCCACAAAAGTCTCATTGCCGGATTAGGTCATTTTAATACCCAAAATAACAAACTTGAAACAACATTACATCAACTTGAAACAGCATTATATGATTTTGAAAAGTCCATCGTTGTGCTTGATAGTAATGGAACCTAGGACTTGTTCAGTCTTAGGATGCCAATTGCCCAACTCATCTACGCTGAGTTTGGTGTTAAGAGCATGCCTCTGTTATATTTCACCTAGAGGATCTTTTACTCATTTGTCTTCTGCACAACAAAGTTTCTTGCAATGTGTTGTTGGGCAGTGTTTGGTGTTAAAAGCATGCCTATGTTATATTTCACCTATAGGAGCTTTTACTTGTCTGTCTTCTGCCCAACGAAGTTTCTTGCAATTTCTTGTTGGGCTTGTCTGGGCTCTTGGACCCATTAAGTTATTCTTTTTAAACCTATATTTTATTTAAAGCCTATATTATAAACTGATTTGCTACCCAACCTGACCTGGCGACCTGTTTTTATTGGGCAGGGTTGGCTTGGCTTTTGGTTAGTGCTGGGTTGTGACAATTTTGAATCAGTTTCAGATGGGAATCCAACGGAACAGAGCTCACTCCTATGCATGAAAATATATATTGCAAATTCATAGAACACCCTACACTGGTGTCTCGGAACATGCATGATACAAATGGTCGGATATAGTAAGAGAGAAAAATCAACAATCCTCAGAAGTATCCTTGTATAGAGACGCATGTTGTACTGTACTAACCTTGTCAAGCCATATGTCAACAAGACAAAGAAGTACATTTTCCTCAGTTGGGATACCCGAACTCTGAAGGAGCAACAAAAGTGATGGTTCTGATGTCAAATGGGCTAGGTAATTGGTATTCATGACCAAAATTCTTGCCAGGATGGCAGCTGAAGATGCTTTAACAGCTGTCTTAGAAGGATCTTGGTCGTCGCCTCCACCCAAACATATAACAATTAATTTCTAGCAACATTGAACAGAAAAGAATTCTAGCTTTAAGAAGGGCTCCCAAAGGCATAACATTATATAATTTCTTTCTTGGGGAAAAAAAATGAAATACTTCAAAATAAGATTATCAAAGATCTAAGAGCAAAGGACCTCACTTGTAATGTACTGCTGATCAACTGGGGCACTTCTAACGGGAAACACTGCAAAGCAACAAAAACGAGTTGGTATTTAAAAGGACGAATATATTGAGGTCCATCATAATAGTGCCAGTTCTAAGAGCATAAAAGATTATTTGTTTAAGCAATCTATAGAAAAACGTGTCTATAACATAATAACTCGAAATTCTGTACAAGTTGAAAGCTTTGGCAGTTCCAACTTTCGCAGTGTTTAGGAGTAGACGAAGCATGTATTAATAGGACAATTACAAAGGCATAGTTGATTCCCCGAGTTGTCTAAATGGCCTGTTATTCTACTGTCTAATCTTCACTTGCAAGTTTTGATCAGTACCTGTATTAGAATATCAATGACAGGAAGAGTTGAAAGTAGTCCTCTATCATTGACATTTCCAACAACCAGATCTAGAATTTGAGCAACACTTGAAGCATGTATACTTAGAAATTCAGATCCGCCTAAGATAATGTAATCCTCAGTTATACTGACAGCAATCTGCAATGAAGTTTGAGTTAAGATATTATAAAGTACAAACATAACAAAGCATAACAGAATAAATGCCGAGAAAAAGAGGGGGAGAGAGAGAAGAAAAACTTCTAACATATAAATATTTTGGGAAAAGATTGGAGCAAACAAAAGCCAAGAAATGAAGATAATGCAGCTATAATTACATTGAAATCTCTACAACTAATCGAGCAACAAATTTTCCCATGATATGCAACTGGAGAAGACAGCTACTCAAATAGGACTCCCGTATAGTTAGCAAGATTTTTTTTTTTAATTTTTTTTTTTGAAAAGGAGAAATTATATTTCAGTTTGCATAAGTAATGTGGTTTAGATTCAGTTTGAGTATTACTTAGTAAAACAAGTTATTAATAACATGGAGATAAAAAATTAGCATTGAACAAATGGAGAACAGCAGCCCTTACCAGCAATGTAAACATAGAAAAGTCATTTTAATTTAAATAAAATCTGCTTCAAGAAAAAAGGTCAGGGATACATCTTTGCAATTCACAAAATAACAAAATCAATATTGGACTACACTGATGGAAACAATGTCAAATTTCTTGTCATCAGAATATCCATTAAACCCTGCTTTACGTTATTCTTCAAGACAACCGTTCTACCAACTTTGGTTATGCTTTTCCCGAAGGTGTCCTTTGCTTGGCAAATATGATATGGTCCTTAGATTCCAATAAAATGGAAATTTCAAAAGTGGAGTATCTCTATATCCAGTTCTGTTATACAGGCCAGCAATAAGAGCATCACCAAAGGGGATGTCAAATTGCCACGTGGACTAAATGACAAGAATTGAAGGAAAAAATTGCTCCAACAGAGTAATTTTGGTTTTCCCCTCGTCTCCATGTATTACAATATGTTTCCAGTCAAAAAATCATAACCATGTACCAAACTTTGTAAGTACAATTCCCAAGTAATAGGAGGCATAGGAGCTGGAAATTTGATTAAGAGGAATGTGGCTTTGGTAAGCAGGCGGTTGAAGAGATTTCTAAAGATGTGAAATCGCTTGACCTATTTCCAAAGTTGTTGTTTGATAAAATGATGAATGAAAATAACATACATGATAACATAGTCAATAAAACCAGATTTTGGATGCAGTATTGGTGGCAAACAAAGTCGTTGAGGAGACCAAAAAGCTTAATAAATCTGGGCTAGTCTTCAAAATTGACTTTGAGAAGGCTTATGACCACGTAGAGTGGATTTTCTTAGATGAAGTTCTGGTCAGAAAAGGATTCGGATCAAGATGGAGAAAGTGGGTGAGAGGGTGCTTAGATTCTGTTAATTTCTCAATCATGATAAATGGGAAGCCACAAGGCAAATTTAAGGTTTCTAGAGGGGTGAGGCAAGGAGATCCATTATCGTCTTTTCTGTTCACTCTGGTGATTGACGTGCTGAGCTGCCTTTTGGAAGCAGCACAACATCATAATTTGATCCACGGTGGACGTGATCGAGTTGAGGTATCTCATCTACAAGATGACACCATCTTCTTTCTGGATGACAAGGAGGACTATTGGTTTAACCTTCTTGACCTGCTTGATAACTTTTGTTTGGCTTCTGGTATGAAAATCAATAGCTCTAAATCTTCAGTATTGGGAATTAACTGTAGCGGACCTTATTTGGCAAGGTTGGCCGCTGATTGGGGATGCGAGGTAGGAAACTGGCGTATGACTTATCTGGGACTCCCTCTTGGTGGAAATCCTAGAGCTATTGTTTTCTGGGAACCAATGATAGAGCAGATTGAAACAAGACTTCAAAAATGGAAAAAAAGCCTTCTTATCAAAAGGTGGAAGATTAACTCTGATTCAGGCAGTGTTAAGTAACATGCCTAAGTACTTCATGTCCCTTTTCAAGATGCCTAATCGGGTGATAAAAAAAGTGGAGATGATTATGAGAAACTTTCTTTGGGAAGGTACGGAAGAAGGAAAGAGGGACCATCTGGTAAAGTGGGATATTGTGCCAAACCTACGCTGCAAGGCAGTTTGGGTGTGGGGGCTTTGAAAGAAAAAAATGAAGCTTTGATGGCTAAATGGTTGTGGCAATTCCCGCTGGAGCCTCGGTCTTTGTGGAATAATATCACTAAAAGCAAATACGGGACGTCTTCGAATGGTTGGGATGCTAAATCTGGTACTATTGGTTCCTCATGTAACCCTTGGAAGGACATCTCTTATGGGTACCAGACCTTTCATGAATGTTGTAGCTTGGTGGTCGGCAATGGAAAAAGAGTGAGATTTTGGGAGGATTCATGGGTGAACGAAGGAGCGCTAAAGAATCTATTTCCTAGATTGTTTGCGCTGTCCACAAAACAACTACTAAGCATTTCACATTTTGTGGATAACAACTCCGTTCCTGTTAATTGGGATTTCGGGTTCAGAAGAAACCTGAATGACAGGGAGTTAGATGAAGGTATAAGTTTGTTGGGTATCCTAGGGCATGTCAGATTATCTAGAGCTAGGTCGGATGGGAGAAGGTGGCTGCTTGATGAATCTGGCGTGTTCTCTTGCAAATCATATTCGTCATATCTTCATTCTAATGGTTTAGTGGACACGTTTCCCCCGCACCCCCTTATCTGGAAAACCAGTTCTCCGCCTAAGGTTAAAGTTTTTCTTTGGTTGGTTACCTTGGGAAAGCCAATACGTGTGACATGATTCAAAGGAGACGTCCGTATATGTGTCTGTCTCCCCATTGGTGTGTTCTTTGCAAGGGGCATGAGGAAAATGCAGATCATCTGTTCTTACACTGTCCCTTCTCTCTAAACCTGTGGTGGTCCTTAATAAGGGAGGTTAAGGCCATCTGGGTAATACCTAAGGATTGTTTCTCCCTAATCAGTACTCGGTTGGATGCCCTTGGTAAGGGAAAGAAGGCCTTAATTTTATGGGGTTGTCTAGGGCATTCGCTGCTCTGGAATATTTGGCATGAGAGAAATAGAACGATTTTCGATGATTACAGCGGCGGGAGTGAGTTAGAGATTTGGGAGAGAGTCAAATTCTGGGCGGCACTATGGGCATCCATTACGATGGCATTCAAGGATTATTCCTACTCCTATATAGTGCGGGATTTAGTAGCTGCTGTGCTGTAATCTCTTTCTGTATTTCTATCTCTTTCTGTCTTAGTGTTGTGCTGGGTATTGTAGCCTCTTAGTTCTGTATCTTTGGGGGGCCTATAGCTTCATAGGTCTTAATGTTCTTTGTTCCCGTTTGTGTACTTCCTTTGTTTGTTCGTTAATAAAATCGTTCATCTTCTTAAAAAAAAAAACATAGTCAATAAAACAAAACATTTGATACATTATTGACTTCTGAAATTATAGAAAAGAAAACACTGAAAACAAAGTAATTATACCAAGCTGGTGGTTATGAGATTCATCAGATTAAGCAATGGCACTTGTTATAGAGTTGTGATTTATTTGATAATGTGAAACGGGTTGTGCTTAGTACATGGTTTCATGCTTGTTATTGGCACGAGACCCTTTTTGCTCGTTCCTAACACGGGACCATTTCATGTCGTGTCTGATGGGCCAAATATCTCAACCTAGTACAACATGGGTGCCCACTCCCTGCTGACTTGATGCTCAAGCCGTGGCATGCCCATTTTAATTCTGCAGGCCAGTGGCGTTCTTGTGCCAGCCCAACTGACCTCTGGAGTGGGATTCACTGAAACACAATCATTCAAAGCAGATATAGTCTTGAAGCTAATGAATGGCACTCTAATTTGATAAGCAGAGGTCTTGTAGGAGGCCTTGGAAGAACATATCGCAAGGAGTTGACTTGTTTTCTCAAAATATTAGTCTCATTGTGGGGACTGGGGAGATTCATATTTCTGGAACATAACTAATTAAGAGAATCTCCTATATGTATATCCTTTTCACATCAGTCCCCTCTTCTCCTTTGAGTTGGAGTAGTGAGAGTGAATTGGGTTATTTAAGCGTCATGCGTATTGTTATTGATTGAGACTTTTGGGGGAAGTTCTAGGGGAAAGTTATAATTTGTAATTATAATTAGTACAAATTGCAGATAATTTGTGAGAACTTTTATATTTCATCACAAGTATTTTTTTCCTTTTAAAATTTATTATAAGTCTTTTATTACCAGCAGTCTTTTCTTATTTTGCTTAGTCTTTCTCTATTAATATTTCAGTCCACATATTATGTTTATTAGTGCGCATGCTATTTCCTTCTTCTTTTTTTTTTTTTGTAAAACTGATTTTCTTGATAACATGATACAGCTGCTACGTTGCCTTAGTGATAGCCACACATCAACTTCATTAAACTGATAAGAATACATCACTACCACATCTGAACTGCCCCTTTGCAAAACTAAGAAACTAAGAAACTCAAAAGACATAACCCAAACTCCCCCTGATTTTGAAACCGAGGAGAAGACCCATAGATGAAGATAACCAGAGAAGAAGACCCCTTAGAAGAAGAAGGTCCAAAGAAGAAACCAAGAGAAGAAGACCTGGAGAAGATCTGATTAACTCCAGGAGTGGAGTGGGGTCTTCATGTTCTTTAAAACAAAAAAAAAAAAAACAAAAAAAATCCCAGAGGGTCTTCAAGGTGTGTGTGGCTCACCTTTTATCCAGAAGCATACGTCTTCCTCAATAAGGTAAGCGAGGCGCCTTTGAAAACAATACTAAGAGATGTTGTCTTGTATGCTGTCTAGATGGTGGACAATGTCCACCACAACACACTATTTTGTAACTTATCGACTTTAATGAAGTCCTTGTTTCTCATAAAAGTTAAAAAGTTTTTTGATATGTTGATAATGCACAAACATGTAAACCTGTCTCCAAATTTTCAAAACCAATGCAAATGGTTATTACTATAACTAGTTAATTATAGTGCAACTAATACCAGTGTACCCCACGCTATACTAAGCATCCATGAGTTGGCAGATTGAGAGTGAAGTTAAATGATAAAATAACACACAATATCAGACAAGTTCCAGAACAATAAGACCAGAAAATATGCAGAACAGACAGGCCCTGCAGGATCAAAATCTCTAACCTGCAAGTGATCGAAACTTCTTTCCATGATTTTTACTACACATGGGAAGTATGCTAGTAGTTGAGGCACCATTGAAGGAGCATGAGAAAGTGTGGCTTCCCATAACTGCACATTAAGCTAACTGCATTTAGCATGAAAATTACAATGATAATGTCGGCTGCTAAAATATTAAAGACAAACTTAAATAGGCAAACCAGCATGCTGTCCTCTAGAAGATTGAGTTCATCCGGGCTATCTATATCAATTCCCTTTTGCAGAATGGGCAGCAATATGTCATAGCAAATTGGCGACTGGTAGCCAAGTGCAACCACAAAGTTTCTCAAAGCAACAAGAAGTTGAATCTGCAGAAGACATTCACCGGAAGATTCCTCCCAAACCTTTGCAAAGAAACAAAAGAAAAAACTTATCAAATGTGTGTGCGCGTGTGAGGGAGAGAGAGGGAGAGAGAGAGAGAGAAATCAAAGCATTCTGCTTGCCTATCTGTTGTGTACTTTTAAACAACCAAGTTACTCAACAGTATCGCATGTTTTTCCAAAATCAATTTTAAAAATCATTCCTTTCTAGTACATTAGGTACTGTGACATTTATAACAGTAGAAGAAACAATAGAAGACTGAAGACAAAATAAATGTTCTCATACCTTCTGAAAAAATAGAATTAGCTTGTTTGCAAATGGCATAACTTCGCTCATGTGTCCAATAAGAATAGAAATCAAGTTCAGAACCTGAACCTGAAAATAAAGGAAAGTGAATCACAACTTTTGTTAAACCACGAGAAATATGTGGAAAAATGCATACTATAATTTCTTATCACAAATTATCAAGACTTTTCTTATGAAATTCAAACCTTTAAATAGAACAGGACCCTGCCACAACTTTTATGTTTTTTTTAAGAAACAAAATTTTATTGCATAAAACAATAAAATACAGTGGTGGCCAAGATGGCCACAAAAAGAAAACTAAACAGAGATATAACAGCTAGATGAAACAAGCTCCTAAACTTCTAGCAAAAGAAAACATGGAAAACTAGCGAATGGCTGCTTTCCAATCTAGCCAAATAATCCAAACAGATAAATCTCCTAGACTGTAGAAATTGATGCCCATAGTGAAGACCATAGTCTAACTTTCTCCCATAACTACTCTCTTTCGCGACAAGTATAGTCTTCAAAAAACAGCCAATACAATGCATCCCCGTAAAACCTTGGCTTTCTTCCCCTTTCTTGGATTTATGCTTCTCTGACATTGAGGGGCAAAGGCAGGAATTCGGTCTCCTTTGAATCATGTCACAATTGTTGACCTTCCCATGAGCCAAAAACCCAGTAAAACCGTTCACTTCGCAGGGGGAGAGAGTTGGGGGTGGTGGTTTAGACTTCCAATTCAATCTGTATGGCTGGAACACGTCATCTACCTCATTGTTAAGCAGAAAACAACAGTAAGATTTAAAGGAATAATTCCCTGCAGCATCAAGACGTCAATTTCTCGTGTCAGCCCTTGAGCGGTGGAGCCAAACCCATTCCAATCTTGATATAAAAGATGATAACTCCCCTAACTCAACATCTCACAGATTCCTTCGAAAACCAAAGTCCCACTTCAAAGGGTGCAGTAATAGAATTCAAAAGACTGGAAATATTCTTGTTGTGATATCTAGACAAATTATAAAGTCTGGAAAATAAGTTTTGCAAAGAGCTTTCTCCCAACCACACATCTTCCCAAAACTTAATTCTATCCCTTCTTCCCACCCCAAACTGACGACACCCTAAAAAAGAACTATAAACTTGATATATCTTTCCAAGGATTTCTACTTGAAGCTTTCATAACTATCTTGGTATCCCAGCCATTTTAGCCAAGCCCGTGCTTGCTTCTAATCACTGCATGCCAAAGGGATTCTCTTTCAAGTGGAAATCGCCGAAGCCATTTCCCCAGAAATGCCATATTTTTGACTAGCAGATTGCCAATTCCCAGACCTCCCTTCTCTTCTGGCCGAGGAACCACTTCCCATATAATAAGATGATCCTTCTTACCATCACCCACACCTTCTCAAAAGAAATTCCGAATCAGTCTTTCCAGTTTGCTAGCCACTCCTTTTGGAATCTTGAAAAGAGACAAAAAGTAGGTTGGAAAACTTCCGAGGACAGATTGAATCAAAGTCAATCTGCACCCTCTTCAAAGGAATGTTGATTTCCATCTTTGCAATATTTTCTCAACTTTTTCGATGACCGGATTCCAGAAAGTTTCAGCCCTTGGATTTTCTCCTATAGGAAGTCCCAAATATTTAACGGGCCACAAACCAACTCTGCATCCCCACAAATTAGCCAGTCTTTCTAATTTTCCTTATGTTAGGATTTTGGCTCGTCAAATATGTCCTAGTTGGTTTAGGATTGTTTTAGGAAAATTAGAGGTATACCGATTCTTGTCCTAGAGGGATTAGGAAAGAATTTCAGTTTTCCTTATTCAATTTAGTTTTGGATTTCTATTAGTCTATTTGGATTTGGATAACTGTAATTTCCTAATCCACTTAGAAATAGGAGTTCAATCAGCCTTGAGACATGTAAGCCAACTCTATATCTATAAATAGGGTGCGGCAAGGCTTATTTTAGGTGTGGAAAAACAGCGAGAGACAGCCGAGAGTTTTGAGATTCGTTCTAGGGTTGCAAAAGTTCTGTAATCTCTATTATAATCAAAGGAGTAGAGAAATCACAATTGGACGTAAGCAAAAGTTTTGCCAAACCAGTATAATTCTTGGGTGTTTTTAAGTTTTCTAATATTTGCTAGTTTAGTCTATTGCCGTTAGTTACATTAAAGAACAAGATCTAGTCTGCGGGTTATTTAACAGTTGGTATCAGAGCCAGGTTCAAGGGGTTCTACGATGTCTAAAGGGAAGATGAATGTGGATTTAGGACCTGCGTTAAAGCCCTTTGACGGCAAGGATGACTTCACGGACTAGCAAAGGATGATGAAGAACGTACTGATACAGCAAGATTTGGATGATGCACTCAACGGTGAGAAGCCGGCAAGCATGATAGACGCAGCATGGACTAAGGTTCTCAAGAAGGCCAAGAATTCCATCGAGATCCATCTCACAAGATTAGTTTAGTCACACATCACCGAAAGGATGACTGCCCATGAAGCATGAGAAAAGTTGGAGAATGTTTATATGGGCAAAACCGTGTCCAATAAACTTTTTATGAAGGATGAACTATTTGGACTTCGAATGGAAGAAGGAGGTGATATTGAAGATCACGCATGCAAGTTCCAGAATTGCATAACTAATCTTCAAAAGGTCAAAGAAACTTACAAAGATGATGATATGGCTATCATCTTGCTGAGGTCTCTATCTTCGTCTTTCAAGCACTTACGAACAACTCTAATGTTTGGAAAAGAGTCCCTGAAGCTTGAAGACATAATTCAAGCTCCAGTCATACGCTAAACTAGATGATATAACTGAAAGCTCTCAAGGCATTTATGCCAAAGGCAAGGAGAGGGGGCGTGAAAAAACAAAGGAAGAGAAAACAGGCAACAGATGTAGGTCAAAATCCAAGAAGAAAAAGGAAAAGAAGTTTGCTTCGAATGTGGTTCAACCGATCATTGGTGGAGGAATTGCAAGATTTGGAAAGAGAAGAAAGCCAAGTTGGAAGGAAGCTCAGGTTCAGCTAGTGCAGTCACCGATCATGAGAGTGACGGGGAGCTTCTTTCAATAACATCAAGCTCCAAGGCTTTCACAAATTGGATTTTGAATACCTGATGCACTTTTTATGTGTGCAGTAAGAGAGTGGTTTGAAACTTACAAAGAAGTCAGCAGCGGGGAAGTTTTAATGGGGGACGATTCTTCATGAATTGTAAAAGGAATCGACACTGTTCAAATCAGAATGTTTGATGGGATGATATGAGTTTCGGGGAACATTAGATATGTCCCTAGACTAAGAAAGCATTTGATTTCCTTGGGTACTTTAGATGAGGTCGGCTATAGGTACAAGTCTAGAAAGGGAAGACTTAGGGTAGCCAAAGGATCATTGGTGGTAATGTGGGGTAGCCTACAACCTAATAAGCTGTATAAGTTAATTGAGACCACTATAGTCGGGGGAGCTGCTGTTTCTGTAAATCAAGATATAAAAGACAAGACTGAACTCTGGCATCAGAAGCTTGGGCACATAAGCCAGAAAAGGCTGCAAGAATTACACAAGCAAGGCCTGTTGGAAGGCGTGTCATCTTGCAAACTGGACTTTTGTGACTATTTTGTTCTTGGAACGCAAAGGAAGGTAGCATTCACGAGTAGTAATGCAGATAACCGAAGCAAGAAGCAACTCAGCTATATTCATTTAGATGTTTGGGGCCTTGCACCAACCAAATCAAATGGAGCCAGGTATTTTGTTACTTTCATGGATGATTTTTCTAGGAAGGTTTGGGTTTATTTCATGAAGCAGAAATATGAGGTTTTTGCACAGTTCAAGAAATGGAAAACAGAAACCGAGAATCAAACTGGAAGAAAGATCAAGTACATGAGAAGTGACAATGGAGATGAATATACAAATAATGAGTTTACCGATTACTGCAAGTAGGAAGGCATCATAAGGCACTTCACAGTAAAGAAGAATCCCCAACAAAATGGAGTTGCTGAGAGGATGAACCGAACTCTCGTGGAGAGAGAAAGGAGCATGCAATTTCATGCAGGATTGCCTGATAGCTTTTGGACAAAGGCTGTTAATCATGCAAGTTATTTAATTAACAGATCACCATCTACAGTTCTTGATTTTAACAGTGCAGAAGAGGTATGGTATGAGAAGCCGGTGGACGATTCCAAGCACAAGGTATTCGGCTGTAGTGCTTACGCACATATTCCAAGTGATGAAAGGTCCAAGCTCAAACCAAAGTCTACACATTGCATATTTTTAGATTTTGAGAAAGGAGTGAAGGAATTCAAGCTTTGGGATATCAACAATAGGAAAAAGGTTGTCAGCCGAGATGATGTCTTTGATGAGACAACCATGCCTCTGAATAAAGTCGAGAGTAGGAGGGAGAAGAAAGATGATGCTAAAATTGAAGCAACAAAGATTCCGTTAACCAATTTAGACGAAGAAAAAGCTCAGGTGGAGCAAATTAAGCAAGATGCCGAATCTGATGGTTTTGAGGAAGAAGAGCATCAACATCGTTCACCAGTTCGGAATCAGGTGGAGCCAGAAACAGGACAGTTTGAAGGCACTCTAATCCGCCAAACATCCCAAAGGGTTCGAACTCTAACCAACAATCCACCTGCATTCCAGAGATGCATAGCACTAGACAAACCTAATCGAAACAAGCAGAAACCTGACAGGTTTGGGTTTAACCAAGATGAAGTTAATTACGCTCTCAACATTAGTCAAAGAGATCCAACTACTTATTGAGAAGCTATAACAAGTGATGAGCGAGATAGTTGGATAAGTGCTATGACAGAAGAAATGGAGTCTCTTTACACGAACTCTATTTGGGAGTTGGTTCCTAAGCCTAAAGACAGAAAGCTAGTTGGATGCAAATGGGTATTTAGGAAAAAGGAAGGACTACATGAATAAGATGCTGTGAGATTCAAAGGCAGACTCATGGCTAAAGGGTACTCACAAAAGGAAGGGGTGGATTATGATGAGATCTTTCACTCGTAGTCAAGCATACTTCTATCAGATTACTTTTAGCAATGGCAACTCAGCATGACATGGAGATTGAGCAGATGGATGGGAAGACATCGTTTCTCCATGGGAATCTAGAGGAAACAATTTTCATGGCTCAACCATAAGGGTTTGTTGAATATGGGAAAGAGAATCTAGTATGTCAGCTAAGGAAGTCCCTGTATGGCCTGAAATAGTCTCCAAGACAGTGGTACAAGAGATTCGATTACTTCATGCTGAAAATCAATTTTAGAAGATGTTTATATGACTGTTGTGTGTACTATCATGTGTTCCAAGATGGGATGATCATATTGCCATTGCTATTGCTATACGTGGATGACATGCTAATTGCTTGTCAAGACAAGTCTAGAATTCAAGACTTAAACATGTTGCACGAGGAGTTCGGAATGAAGGATCTAGGTGCAGCACAAAAGATCCTTGGCTTGGAAATTCAGAGAGACAGGACCGCTGGAAGGATCTGGATATCACAAGCCAAATATATTCAGAAGGTACTTGAGAAGTTCAACATGCAAGAAGCAAAGGTAGTCTCGACTCCATTGGCAGCTCACTTCAATTTAAGTGGGCAACAGTGTCCTAAGTCCAAGGAAGAGCAGCAAGTAATGGAGAAGGTGCCTTATGCTAATGCCGTGGGCTGCCTTATGTATGCAATGGTATGCACACTTCTCGACATAGCTCAAGCAATCACTGTTGTTTCCAGATACATGGCAAATCCAGGAACGCAACATTGGAATGCAGTCAAGTGGATTTTTGGGTTCTTGGCGACGAAGGATTATGTTTGAGAAGCAAAAAGAAAATGCAGGGGTGTTGGGATATGTGGATGCCGATTATGCAGGGAACTTGGATAAGAGAAGGTCAACTTTTGTTTGTGTGTTTACATGCGCAGGAGGACCAATCAGTTGGAGGGCACTACTGCAACTAATTACAACTTTGTCGACCACAGAGGCAGAGTATTGCATTGGCCGAAGCTGGAAAGGAAACAATTTGGCTTAGTGGCTTGGTAAGTCAAATAGGAAACACCCAAGATTGTGTGAAGCTAAAGTGTGATAGTCAAAGTGCCATTCACTTGGCAAAGAATCAAGTTTTTTCTGGAAGATCAAAGCACATTGAAGCAAGATATCAAAGAACCAGAAATTAGGTGAAGTCTAAGGAGATTTGGATTGAAAAGATTCATACAGATGACAATGCCGCAGATTTCCTTACAAAGATAGTGTCGGCCAACAAGTTCTAGCATTGCTTGAACTTGATCAATCTCGTTGATTGATTAAAGTGGAGCACCTCCTCACTTGAGCTGCAATGAGGCAAGAAGAAGATTGCCAAGGTGAAGACTCTTGAAGATTTCCAAAGCTGCTTCAAGGAGGTTCAAAGATACTCTGGGGTGCAACGATCAAGACTTGGTTTGACTCACCAAGGTGGAGATTGTTAGGATTTTGGCTCGTCAAATATGTCCTAGTTGGTTTAGGATTGTTTAAGGAAAATTAGAGGTATATCGATCCTTATCCTAAAGTGAGTAGAATTTCAGTTTTCCTTATTCAATTTAGTTTTGAATTTCTAGAAATCTATTTGGATTTGGATAAGTGTAATTTCCTAATCCACTTAGAAATAGGAATTCAATCAGCCTTGGGACATGTAAGCCAACTCTATATCTATAATAGGGTGCAGCAAGGCTTATTTTAGGTGTGGAAAAACAGCGAGAGACAGCCGAGAGTTTTGAGATTAGTTCTAGGGTTGCAAGAGTTCTACAATCTCTATTATTAATCAAAAGAAAGGTGATTTCTCTATCTAGAGAAGTCACAACTGGACGAAAGCAAAAGTTCTGCCGAACCAGTATAATTCTTGTGTTTCTAAGTTTTCTAATATTTGCTAGTTTAGTCTATTGCTGTTGGTTACATTAAAAAATGAGCTAGCGTGCGAGTTATTTAACACCTTCCTCCATATTAATTCCCATTAAAGAGCATTTGATCTTATTCAGTTTCAGGCCTGATACTTCACAAAAACAATCCAACACAGATAACAAATTAACCCATCCATATTCGTTGCTAGATAGAAAAATAGTGTCATCCACGAGGACCCTGGCACAACTGAATGCAAGCACTGATGCACACTTACTTCTATAATAGAAATTTTTAACAATAAAGAACACCCAACTCCCACATTGGGCAAGACAGGGTAGCAAAATTCCCACATCTGTATTTTGGGCCAGCGGCTAAACCCAATGGCCACTTTGTTCAGTTTTCCAATAATACCTACAGGCTGTTTGGTAACTTTCATTTATAGTTTTCAGTACTTTATTTTTTATAATAATGAAAGCGATCATGGAAAACATGAGAAATAATAAAAACTAATATGGAAAATGACTGATAGGAGTAAGGGTTGAGGAATTATGGGTATCTCTTTGGGCTTCGGTTTCGGGGCAGTTCAAGGATTATCACTACTCTACCATCATGAGAGACATGATGGCAGTCTTAAGATGATTTTACTGAAGTTTTGTGTTTTTTTTTAATTACAGAATTATTTTCAATCTTAGTAGGTCAGACACTTTTTATTTTAGTTTTTGTTGCTTGATCGAGGAGTTTTTCCTCTTGATTATCAACACAATGTTTCTATTAAAAAAAAAAAAAAAAGTGGCTACTCTGCCACTGCAAAAGGTATATATATATATATATATATACTAGTGATTTGCCCCGTAAACTTGTACCTAATTTTCGATTAACTCCCTATCCCTTTTTTTTAGAAAATTAAGGATATGAACTTTTTTTTTGCCAAATTTCCCCCTGCCGTCTACATCTCAACAATTCATCCAATTTTCTGTTAAATCATTAAAAAAAAATTTGAAAAAAGAAGAAGAAAAAGATAACACAAAACTCAGTTTTTTCTTCCCCCCTCCCCTCAGGTTTTTTTTCCCCCTCCTCTGCCCGATGCTTCTCCCGAGGCCAGCCAACCCCACCCCCGACTCACCTCCTCCCGCCTCCTCTCTCTTGTCGCCCTATTCCCTTAGGCTTTAGGGTTTTGATCTTCTTTTTTGTTTTTCTTCCTTTTGTTCTCTACAAAGTGTCTCCCTCTCTCTCTTCTCTCTCTTCACAGACATCAACACTGCCCACTCTTCACCCGCCCCCTCCTCCTTCTGTCTCCCTCTTTCTTCGACATCCACAACCTCACCTCCCAGAAAACCCAAACAGCCACCCAAAAAAAAATTATTCAAGATCAAAACGCTAAATAGCCACCCAAAAAATTTCAAGATCTTTATTATTAACCTCACCTTACTCCCCAGGAAACCCAAACAGCCACCAAAGAGATCAAAGAGAGGGTGGTGATTTTGGTGGCTGTCAAACAGAGGGTGAATATATCATTATTGTTTCAATTTTTAATTTTTAAAAATTTTTAAATTTAAATTTCTATATTTATTAATTTTAATGTTTGAAATGACCACTATGCCCTCATATTTAACGGCAAATTGGATGAAATGTTGAGGATTTAGACGGTAGGGGGGAAATTGGGGAAAAAAAGTTCATATCCTTAATTTTCTAAATAAAAAAAAAAGGATAGGGGGTTAATCGAAAGCTAGGTACAAGTTCAGGGGGCAAATCACTAGTATACCCATAATAATAATAAAAACGCAACAAGCACCATTTTTATGGCATTTTGCAATCAAATACACAAAAAGCAACAAAGGGGAAATTACTTTAAAAATATTATATTCAAAAAGGTTGCATCCAAGTGAAGCAGCAGAATATTTACCTTTGAGTCAAACTCCTGAACCTTCTCAATCAACTTAAAACATGACTCCCAACAGATAGGGAGAAGGTCGATGAATTCTCTTTCTGAAAAGCTAGCATCTTCAATATGCAAACACAGAGACCTACAGGCTGCCAACTAAAATAAGAAAAGCACACGCTTAAGTAATTAAACTAGGGACAGCAACCAAATTTAGCAGCTTCTAATAACCTCAGAGCAATGAATGAAAAAAAATGAAGAGACAATATCTACATGAGAAAAATGTGCATACCCTAACAGATAGATCCTTGTCCTGTAGCAATCTGATCAAAGCACAATAAACTGGCCTTTTTGTGTCCTCTTTAATCTGCCAATAAAATGAAAAAAAATAAATTAAAATGACTCATTTTCCATATTTTAGTAGACACATGACAAATAAAATGGCTAACAGCTATTGAAAATGGCAAATAAATAAATCAGGGATTAGATTGCCATAATAAATATCACAAGAGCAGATCCATTGATTCTTGCAAAGCTCCATATCCATCAAAAGAGCACTCAAGGAAGGTACAATCAGAGGACTCCACCCCTCTATACCTCCAGAACTTATGCAACAGTTTACTAGCTATCATTAAGTCCTATATCTAGTTAATTTGTTAGTGCAGAAATAAAAATCAAGGGAAACAAAAGAAAACAAGTCCTAATAACAAATTAAAACTGGCATAACTTCATTATTATCTCCATAAATGTTTTTTATCCTAGGAAATTAATTAGGAAAAAGTATACATCCATATGGAAGGAAATGACAAGTTCATCACCAATATTATTTCCTTATTCATAAGAGCAAACTGGACTTGATGGCACAAACTTTGCCTGCAACATACATCAAATCTTCATTACGTCCGTACACTTCTTCACTTTGAGATAGAGTGCAATTCACAGCACATTGCATCTCTCCAACATTGAAAGATTTAGTCTTATATATAATGTCTCTAACTAGATATTCCCCTTAATCTATCCATTCCCTGAACGTGTAAGATTAAAGAATGGAAAATTAAAACCATTGTGTTGGCACAAGAAAGTATGGTTAATTATGATACATAGATACGTATGTTTAATAATATATACAAATCCAGTGAGTATATTATGCTACCTCAGAAACCCATTGTCCCAATATTAGTGCAACTTTCCGATGGATGATACGCATATTTGGATGATCATTTGAGAGTTCAAGGGATAATGCACCATTAAACCTGCAACGGTAAAAGCAACCATGGAGTTATGTCCCAACAACTTGTGACTGCTATCAGGTCAAAAGTTCACTAACAGATACGTGACTGCTATTAGGTTAACTCAGAGTCATAGTGCAATTATAGACCATAACAAACCAAAAGCAACCATGGAGTTATGTCCCAACAACTTCTACCTCTACAAGCATGTCAAGAATTTTGGTTTTTCTTTTCCTTTATTTTTCAAGCCTTTATTGCATCCTTTCTTTTTCATACAGGAAACCCTATTTTGCAGCCTTATATTATCATTTAGCAAGTATGACACTCAAACATGTTACGAGTGAAATATGCAACTGTCTAACAAAAGAGCACAAATATACAAAATGTAATCTCCATAAATCAAGGAAAAATAAGTAACTTGCCCTACCCTAAATCAATTTTCTCAAAACTTGTGGACATAGAACAAAAAAAATTGCACATGTGCATACTTGACGCCACAAACCCACCCTCCATACAAACAATACAGTATGCGAGTTCTAAGAAATAATCAGTTTAACAAATCACCACAATAATATATATGCCTCAACAATTCAATGGTACCTAAATTTGGATAACCTATACAAGACATGTGAATAAATGAATGGATATTAGTGTAATGAATAGACATACCAATCTTTAAAGCTCAGATAATTTGAGAGCTCGTAGTAAACATATGCAGCAGCACCATAAGCAGCATCTTTAAGAAGCAACCCTGGGGTTATTTCAGTCACTGAAGTTGGGCAACCATTCATTGCCTCTTTAAGGATGGAAACCACAACAGGACCTAGAAGCTAAAATTGATAAATTGAGATCACATAAGCACAAATTTCTGAAACTTAAAATATAAAATATAAAGTTTTTTAGAACTAATAATGTTTTGATAAAACCATCTAAAAACGCAGAAATGCACCAACCTGGCTGTGGTTTTCAAACAGAACAATGTATAAAGCTTCAGCACATGGCCTTAATTTTTCTGTCCACTGAACCATATCCTGCTCATGATGGAAAGATTCAGGACTCTGGTACCACTCCTCCAAATCATTTGTTGATAGAACAAAATACCTGCAACATATTACCAAAATAAGTATCCAAAGAGCATATCTAATAATTTCATTGTACCTTAAATAGAACCATAAGCTCTAAACCCAAATCCTTGCATCTCAGTGCCTTTCTGGCTCTACCATGACTGTAATCAATTGAATCACTATTCTAAATATAGTGAAAGCTTTGAAGCCACTCAAACAAAGGAAGAAAAAAAAATTTGTACACTATTAAAAGAAGGCGCACAATCACATCCAGGAGTCTTCCAAGATTCCCTCACACACCACATAGTTCCCACTTAAATACCTGGAACTCTCCGTGGAAATGTTAGAGCACCATGACATTGAAGTTGGTCATAGACAAACTAATGAATCATTTAAATAGTAAGATATCAGTAAGGGTTTTTAACTGCAAAGGTCCCTGAACTTATACCCGAGTTTCATTTGGTCCTCCGTACAAAGAAGAAAGATATCTCTTCAGCAGAAAGAATACAGTCAGTTGAAGAAAGATATCTCTTCTCATCAAATTCTTGTGCTTCTTGTTCACTAGGGTATATATCTTCTGTTCTAACTATTTCTTTTCCTTTCTTCTAAAGAGTCAACTTTTTTTAGTCAATTTGGTCATCCAGCTCTCTCCGTCGTGTTAATTGAGTCCTTCCGCCACATTCCATCAATTTGGCTGTCTATTTGAGGTGTGAAACTGTCAATTTGAGCACAAGTATCTTCTAAAACGACCTACCCAGCTCTCTACTGCCCATTTCCCTCCATAATCCCTTAGACTTTCAACCAAATTGAAACCATAAACCCTAAAATCAAGTCTGGAGATTGATCAGTTAAAGCTAATAAGCGCTTTAGCTTCAATCTTCAAAGCACGAGAGATAAATGAATTACATAGAACTCTCTCTCCCCCTCTTTATCTCTCTCTCTTGTTGGGTTCTTTAAAATGGGTTTTGTCTATTACGCAGATTCATATTCAATGGAAACCAAATAAAAAGAAAAAGAAGCTCTGCCTTGCTGAATTGGGATAGATAGGTGAAGTAGGTTTCAATTTGGGGGTAATTCCAAGAAATTATGAAGGGAAATGAGTAGTAGAGAGCTGGGTAGGTCGTTTTAGAAGATACTTGTGCCTAAATTGACAGCTCAAATAGACAGCAAAATTGGAGGACTGCAACGGAAGGACCCAATTGGCACGACTGAGAGAGTTGGATTACCAAATTGACTATAAAAAAAAAGTTGGAGGACCAAAATGAAACTAGGGTATAAGTAAAAACACTATATGTGAGTAAACAGATACCACATGCACATAAGAGTGAAGAGGTGCCACTGTACACTCAATCAATTATGTAAGATACTAGAGACACATCTAAAATATTTAACTTACATAAAAAAAAAATTACCAATTTATGACGCTAACATATAAAAACCCCACACCACCCCGCACAAAACCCCCCCCTCTTCCCCTCTTCCCTTTAATAAAACATTAAGTAAAAACAAAGCAAGATAATGCCATAGCAACCAGATAAAGTGAAACAGAGGTTAGAATATCATTACCTTCTTATTAATATGTTACACAAGACCACTATACGTTCACTTGTCATAAGGGAAGTCAAGACACCACTGACTGCACCAGATATGCTTTTCTTCATTTGCTCCAGTGTAACCACATTTTCATCCATCACCCGACCAGTGAGACTTGGCTTGTACTCTTTACATTCCAATACACACTTAACCATTACCATACATTGAATCAGAAACTGCTCAAACGATAACACATCTGGTTCAGGCTCTGTTATCTTCTTTAAACAGAAATCGACTACAGTTGGAAGGACACATTTATCACTAAATGAGTAAGGATGCCTTCCTTGAATTGCAATTAAAACCTTCATCAGCTTGGTACATGCCCTCTTTAGGAAGTCCCAAAATTTAGGATGTCCTTTCTGAAAGGAAGAATCTGGAAAAAGGCAACATTACATTTCTGGAAAATGTTGTTAAACAAAAACATATTTGCAACCATAACATAACCTTTCTACCCAAAAGATAGTCATTAATTAGAAGGGAAAAACTGACACCTGTACAAGTCTAACTGACTAAATAACGCAAATTAATGGATCTTAAACACCAGTTCACAAACTGAGACCCTTAATGAACTTGGGAAAACAGAGACATTTGGAAAACATATGAAAGGTTTAAATATTTTTGATGGAGAGAGAGAGAGAGAGAGTTCATATGATGATGAGGACATCTTTGTCAAACCCATTAGGGCTTACAAACGAAAGAGATGGAAGAGGAAATAATTAATTCAGTCTTCAAATCCTGCAATTCTGGAGCAGCTTTCTTTTGTTGTTGTTAGTTTCCTAGGTTCTCTAAGTTTTCCAGATTTCAGTAGGATTTCTAAGTTTCCTATTTTATTTGGATTAGGATTTCTTTCCTAGAATAAGTTTAATTTCCTTTTCATTCTAGGGTTAGATTATTATAAATACCCCACTATGTAATTCATTATGGAGATTTGAGATTTGAGTTATTGAGTCAAGTTTATTTTCCAGAGATTGGAATTCTTGGTGTGAAGCCAAGTACGGGTCTGAAGCCCCTGGAGTGATTCCAGACCTATCCTTATTCATTTAGGGCCCGTTCGGTTAAGTTTTAAGGGGTTGTTTTCATTTTAATACAACAAAAACACGGCAAGAACCTTTCGGCGGGCCAAAAGCAGAAAACACTGAGAATGTTTTCCTAAAATGAAAACAAGTTCACGTGTATTTGTAGAAAACAGAAAAAAGATGTTTTCATTCTCACGGGAAACGCTCAAAACAAGGGAGGTTGAAAAAGAACAGTTGCTGCTGCTCACTGTCGTCAATCTCTTGCTCAATCTTCTCTCCCCATCAGAACAAAAAACAAAGATCTCTCCCCCTCGCTCACCCTGCTCTTCTCTCCCCCTTTCTCGACCCAACAGCTACCACCCAATAGCCACTACAGGCCAATCGAACCACAATCACCACAACAGACCAGCCACCTGCTAATCGCACCACCACCCAGTCAAACCAAACGACCCTACCATCAATACCACCACCCACTAAGCAAACTGCCAAGTGGGGGAAGAGAGAGAGAGAGAGAGAGAGAGAGAGAGAATATCAGGCCTTGGATGGGATGGGAGAAGAAAAGAGAAAGGAGAGAAGAGGAAGAAAGAAAAAGAAAGGGACGGCGTCGGCTGAAAAAATAGAAAAAATAAAAAATAAAGGAGATAAAGATAGTTTTACCTTTTAAAAAACAATATAATTTTTTTTTTTGGTTAAATTATACATTTTTAAAAATATCTTTTTAGAACATAAATTCGCAAAAATACACTTGAAATAACTCACATATTATTATTCTCAAATTGTACTACCAGACATGTTTTCATTGTTTTTGTTTTCTGAATCTGTTTTCTAATTAACCTACCAGACGCATTTTCAAATCGTTTTCTTGTTTTCATTCTCTGAAAATATTCTAAGAAAACATTCTCCGAAAATGTTACCGAACGGGCCCTTAATTTTCTGTTTTCATTGTTTTCACTTCCGGTAAACTACCTAAATCTATAATTCACCCATATCCTACATCACATTATCCAGAAAAACCGTTTACACAGCCTCTTCTCGACATAATTTAAGCAGATACAATTTTGCTGAAAAATTAGACAGGAGAGCAGATCTCACAGTATGGAAGAAATGACTGAATGGCATTCAAGAGCACGGGTGAGACCTCCTTTACTGGCCGGACCTCCTACAAAATACACACAGATGAGTTATGAACGATAATTGTGCACCGCCATATTGATGAAAAGTGTCGGTGCAGCTGAGACAATGGTAAGACATCACCACCAATATTTTTTATCTTTTGCGTTTTGGTTGGGGGTGTTAACTACCTGTACACATTTTGCATCACTTGGAAACCCTGAAACTACTAACTGGCGTATTATCTTTAAGCACAACAGCCATCGCTCACAAGTTAGATAAAGCTCATCCTGATGTTGATCAAATGTATTTGAGTTGTAGCTTTCAGAAAGAGTAGAAAAACCGTGCAATATTGTTTGCACATCACTCTGCCAGAGATGCCAGCTATAATCAAAGAAATGAGATGATATCTGCAAAAAAAAAATAAAAAAAAAAATAAAAAATCCATAAGTACGAAGGTTTCGTATAAGATGTTCATAAGGTATACAAGAAAAACAACACCTTCATAATAAGTAATATATCTGTGTGTGCAGACTTTAAGGACCTTTCTTTTGCCAATACCTGAAAATATCTGTAAAGCTTCAAAATTCACTACAAAGAAACAAATGAAATTAACAGGCAGTTGCCGTCCTAAATAAATTGACTTCGAGTCCATCCTCATAAGGAAGCTCAACTTCAGTAGTCATCCCCATCACCAGGGGCTTGGAAATCAAGAGTCTTGATTCAAAACCAGATTTGGCAGAAACAGTGTAGAGCATGAGGTTCAAGATCCTCACTGCCCACACACCCCCTTCGAAACAAAAGATTGTGGTGCCCCCTAATTTTTCAACAGCAAAAACATCTCTCTACTCTACAACAGGTGTGCAGCTCTGGTTGGCTGCTTAAGTATGTGGCTATCAGAAAGCTAGGCTTCATAAGTTGCCAACAACAGAAAATAAATAATAAGGTTCATGACCACTAATTAAATTGCATGACCCCATATATACACACACAATCACATATTTAACATGTGTATTTTATTAATTATAATGATACATATCCGAAAGGCTTACGCCTCGACTCAACGACACGCCTTGGACAACATTGCTCCACACTACACCTAATAAAGCTCAGAAATCGAGTCAATCACGATCTTCTTCAACAAAAGACCTTTGAACTCATTAGTAAGAGAGAAAAAAAAAATTTTTTGAGTCATTCTGAAATTTCCTAGAAATTTTTATTGGTAGCTTGTCACACTTGACGAGAGCATACATCCAGACTATAAAAAAAAGTCCATGCCACAGGGGCTGTCCACATTTACAAGCCATGTGCTCCTTTACAATTAAGGCAACAGATTAACACTACACATTGCCTGCTCAGAGACTAAAACAAATTAACCAGATTAACAGAGAATTAAAATCTCAATTAGAAAAGACTGCTCCTTAAAACATATGATTGGCAGCTCAAGGAATATTTTACTGTTGCACAAGAATGAAAACCACAAAATGATATCTATGTTAAACTATTACAGGAATGAAAACTGAAAAAAGGGATATCTAGCTTAATCCCACACATAAATAACCTTTTAATGCCATACGGAAGACGCATTTAGAAACCCAAACCTCCTTAACCACCCCAATAAGGTTTTAACACCAATACCTGACCACACCTCAGCACATTGTTGATTTCATAATACAATAATTCGAGAAAATGGAAGACATCCTGTGGTGCAGAAAAATAGAGGAAATAGTACAGTAGCCTATACCTCTGCGAAGTTCTTTTGGTCTGAGATAAGTCGCTTAGTGGACAATTCCTTCAAAGTTCGAAAGAGAGTCAAAAAAATCCTGTGGGAGGAAAGAACATCTGTTGATTGAAGCTTCTGTGCTAAAACAGAAAAGAGCTCTGGCCTGAACATGTCATTAGGTTGATAGATCAGTACAAGTTTTACACGATATAGGAACATACAAAATATGTCAGGGGGCTGACGTTTGAAACCCAACATTCAACAATAAACACATCATTTGCACATGCGCAAACTCATCCAAGAAGAACAAAAAAAGGCATACAGAGTTTGCAAGTCTTGATAAGAACAAATCAAACTAAACAAGCTATGCTCACTTCTAAAGTATTTCGTAATCCAGCCATCTGCTTATCCTACAATTACTAAGCCATTGTCTGCAATGTGAACACGAGCATCTTAAACTATATGACAAATTCATATTTTTCGTCATTCAGTTCTCTCTAGGGTAATTTTCTTTCAAACTATAGGCAAAATATGGGATTCACGTCCAGTCTGACTTTCTGCAGCATCATACACCTTAGAATGTAGATCTTTATATCATTCTCTTTTTTAAAAAAAGGGAAAATTCATGCAAGGCTAATTCATGTAATTTGTGTCCCTAATCTTCTTTCTTTCCCCTAGTTCCCGTTTCTTGTAAGCAGTTGATGAAAGAAATAAAACCCTATAACATCCGGGATGGGATCTGCTGTCCCCATTTTCCATGTCCCTCTGTGTCCCTTGTATAATTTTTTGACATGTGTCCAACACCTTAACCCTAACATAACACTGTTAACTAATAAATTAGAAAAATAAAAACTAAACATTAAAAGAATAAATATAACCAAACAGCCACCAGTTTGAGTGCCCACCACCTCACCCGCCACAACCCCTTGTCCTTCTCACTGCAGACGAGCCCTCTCCCCTTGTCGTGATCCAGGCCTGGTTCGTGAACCTCCCAGTTTTCGTCGGATTACTAAAGAAGGCCGAGGAAGAGTTCGGGTTCTGGTGCAGCGGAGGCCTCGTGTTGCCTTGCGAGGTTGGGTTTTTCAAAGAGATCTTGAGATTTATCGAGAGGGATGAGAGCAAATTTGGACGGCTGGGATTGGAAGAGTTCTTGAAGATGGTTTCTGAAGTTGGTTTTGATTCTTGCAAGGAATTGGCGTCCAATGCTGGTGCTAATTCCTCTTGCCATGCCTTCACTCCTCTGCTGCAGAAAGCAAGGGCCTGAGGTGAAATGTTCTAGATCTTCTCAGCAATGTTAGGTTCTAAATCTGAACATCTCTAATGCCTTTGGTTTTTTTGGGAAAAGGCTTTTAGCTATGCTTCCAATTAATAGTGATTAGGAAATTGTATATGGTGGTGGGCACTGGGCAGCCAAAATGTGATGCCTTCCTTGAAAACCCATCTTGAAATTGTAGTACTTGCTTTGAGGGGGATTTCAATGAGATGTAGTTGTTGAACTTCTTCTTTTTTTTTTCTTTTTTTTTGTTTTTTTTTGTTTTTGGTTGTGTTTTCCTTCTCTTTTTTGAAGCATCAAGTTGTTTCAATGATGCTGTTAGTTGATGATGATGAAATCTTAGGAATTGTGTTAGCAAGAAATTGAAATTTTCTTCGGAATTAATGGGAGAGGGCTCGTCTGCAGTGAGGCGGACAAGGGGTTGTGGCGGGTGAGGTGGTGGGCGCTCAAACTGGTGGCTGTTTGGTTATATTTTCTTTTAATGTTTAGTTTTTATTTTTCTAATTTATTAGTTAACAGTGTTATGTTAGGGTTAAGTTGTTGGACACATGTCAAAAAATTATACAAGGGACACGGAGGGACATGGAAAATGGGGACAGCGGATCCCATCCCATAACATCCCATTATCAAGTTCTTATAGCACCACAAAGCTCAACCAGATTATAAGTTTATAACTTTCCTGCAAGGTCTATTTTAAAAAAACATAGAAGTTGAAGTTACAGTAAAATCATACCATTCTTTGGGGTAATCTATACGAGCAATTTTGGAAACGAGCACAGCCAACATTTGTGCTATCTGTGTTGGACAAAATGAAGAGAACAGGAAATTGGTAACAACTAAAGTTGAGTAAACTTCTAAGTTATAATATGCTGAAACATAGGGAGGAGGGGCAGGTGGGGGAAGTGGGAGAGAGACAGAGAGCTCATATCTTATTAACATCAAACGTATTAAAAGTAAATGCACACAGAATTTCCTTCATAAATTCCTGAACATCTAAATCTTGCCCCATCTCCTATCAAAGAGGTGAAGTTTTAAACCTTGGGGTTAGCCCAAGTGGTGAGTTAGAGTGGGGAAATGGGTTAGAGGTAGGAGAGGTCAAATGGTTCAATCCCTTCCAGTGTAAAATTGAAAAATTAAAAAGAAGTTAAAATTCACTTAATTGATGGGCAATTAACGAATAAAAAAGAACTCAAAAAAAGTTAAAATGGTAGCATACTGTTTTCTAATGCCAGTAATGTTGGGTGTGGCACTAATCTTCCTGAAGGATCTTTATGATGATAATAAACTCATACCTTGAACCCATTTAGGATATCTTCAATTTTTTTTCAATAGAAAATAAAAAAATTTAAATAAGAAGAAGAGATATAAGACAAGAAGGACAAAAGTGAAGCTGAGGTATACCAACCCTACAATTACAAACACAAAAAGAAAAGGCGGGTTTTACCTGATAGTTCTCTTCTCTAAAGTGTGATAAAAGTTTTTGTCTAAGATGTATTTTCTCCTCGTTGCTGATTCCCCTGAAAACACACACAGAAAACAATAGAAAGTGAACACAGATAGCAATAAACATGAGTGAACTGAAGCAGGCAATCGTGTTTGCTAATGAAATAGATGATTAATACACTTACGAGGAATCACGCCTGTGCCTCCAATAGCGATTAACACTATTCTTGAAATACACTGAAGCCATCAAGCGAACATCTACACGCGGTACCAAATCCTTGGCAGTTATGACTTCCTGCATAATTTTCTATTTTCAGAAATGTCCACGAACAAGATCGCATTCCGCATTTGACCTAAAACCCTAAAGAAATACGACGGAGAAAGAAAACAGCTGCTTACCATGAGACAAGAGCAGAAACCAGGCCTGGCCTCCGACTGAGAGAGCGCCGCCTCCGCCGGTTTGCGCACACTATCGTCACCACTCAATGAGTTGGTCAGCAGAGAGTACATGGCTGGTAGGTCAGACGCGGAGAGCGCCATTGCTTTACACCTCTCCCTCTCTCTGACTCTCCCGGTTAAGCAATTTTTTGCTACACCCACTTAAGCAATCGATGAGGGAATTTTTGTGTGGCTTTTTTTGGGGGGTTGGGCCTGGGGGTTTGTTTTTTTTCTCCCTCTTTTTTCACCCAATCTCCTAAAACCCTTTTGGAGAAAGTAAATTTGTTTTTATTACGATTGTAGATCTCTTTCTACATGACTTATTTATTCATGTTCTTTTGATAGGGATACAATTGCAAAAAGTTTTGTTCTCAAACGGGCATACAATTGCAAAAAGTTTTGTTCTCAAACGGGCCGTGCTGTGCTCGGCTGGCCCATCCCATTTAAACTCGTGCTTTTAACGTTTTAGTGTCTGGTCGGGCCGGCCCATTTAATTTATTGGGCTGTGCCATGCTGGCCTATTTAGTAAAATCATTGATCACGCCCTGGCCCAAAGTCTATGTCCATATTGAAACAGGCCGGGCCGGGCTCGTGCCATACTCGGGCCCAAGAATCAATGCATTTAATTTGAATTTTTTTCACTTGATTTTTTTTTTCCACTAGATAATTCAAATTATAAACATGAAAAATATAATTAGAGGCAAGAAACGATGAATTATTTGAAAACATTAATCAATCAAACATCCAAACAATATGAAATGGCGGAGGGCAAAAAGTGTCCAACTCCACAAAGTCCACTTCAACTTTTCATCTTTAAACAACTTATTATTTTATATGTGAAAAAATGTCTTGCTTTGATTACAAGAGAAACATATATGTCATATGTACTGATTAGATATCAAGTCCAATGTTGTTTAATTAATTTGTAGTTGATATGTTTAATTAATTAAGGACCCAAGTAATTTCCCTAAAATGAAAGACATCAAATATATATTTATGATTTAAAAAAAAACATATAAACAATGACATTAGATGTCAAATTATTGTATTTTGACTTTTGAGAAAGAAAAAAATGTTAAGTGGGCCGTGCTTGGGCTCGTGCCGTGCTTGAAGCGTGCTCGGGCCAAGCCGGGCCCATGTTGGGCCATGGGCCAGCCCGGTCCATTGGACCACATTTTTTGATCCCGGCCCAGCCTAAGTTTTCGTGTCGTGCCATGCCGAGCATTGCCCATTAATATTAGTGCTTGTGCCATGCCGTGCCTCATTTAAACGAGTTGAGCTCGTGCCGTGCTGGGCCGGCCCGTCCCGTTTGACACCTCTACTCTCCACCTCTGGTCTATATGCAATATCTTATTAGTTAAGTTCCTTAATTATGTAAAATAGGGAACTTTGGAGTACTCTTAAAAGTAAAATAAAATAATAAATATGGAGTCCTCTAAAAGTAAATAAAATAATAAATATGCAAGTATAACATCCATTTTAGTATAAAACAGGTTCGCAAAAGCTCCAAAACCACAACAAAACCAAACAAGTATGGTTCATTTATGTTTTAATTTTTTGTGTCCCTTTAAATTCTCAATCTCTAATTTAAAATTTTCATATTTTTTCACATCAAATTGACCACTCATAGCCTTTGCCTTAGCCAACCCTAGCTCACAATATAGACTGGTATTGCTGAAACGGTTCAGTTTATTTTCTTTATGTTTTAGCACATCTTTTGTGTCCCATTGCATCCTCAATCTCTAATTTGAATTCTCATTTTTTTTTTCACATCAAAATTGAACACTAAGGGCTCGTTTGGTACGTCGGACTGTACTGACTAATTTCCGTCGGATAGTATTAATCTGTTTCGGAGAGTACTGACTATTTATCCATAATATTATCGGGCGTTTGGTGCAGTCCCGGATAAATAATCTGACTAAGTTATACTGTGTTTGGTGATGTTTCGAATAACATCATATCAGACTATTTATAAATAAAAAAATAAAAAAACTTTGATAATTTTAATGGAAATTGAGATTCAAATGACACAAATTTTTTTTTTGGTAAGATTCATGTGACAAGATTTGTTTTTCAATTGTTTTTGCCAAGATTTTTTTTCATATAACCCATTATCATAATTGTAGTATCTCATAAAAATTCCAACATACTCGCATTCGTTAATAAAAACAATACCAAATAATGTATAATTCAAAGTGATCACATATTAAGGTGATAAGAGCAAAAGAGAAAGTTGTTCATAAACCAAACTACATCAAAGAGTGAATCACAACTCCCTCGCCCCAAGTAAGAGAAGAACAAATGCTTTTCTCATAGCACCATCCAATGTCAGGAATGTTTTTTCATCACTTGCTTTCTCCAAAATTGGCCGTAGTGCCTTAATTTGGTCATTAATAGACAAGGCCATCTTTGCTTTTCTAATAGCAATTGACAAAGAAAAAGAAATGGTTCCTAGAATTCAGGTTCATACAATTTTAATTTTGTAATTTTGCTCCCCTAGTCGTCAGGTATGTATGTATTCAACTAAACTACCAACACTAGCACAGTTATTTGTTTTTGGACAAAAACTGGCAATACTCTGTTTAATACCAATAATCTAAATATTCCCACAACGTCGAATCACTATATCACATACAAAGAAAACATTCGATTAAAAAAAATGCCAAAAAAAAAAATTCATAACCTAATTTCCACTAAAAATTTGAAATATATAAAGCATATTGGAGAGAGTATGAAAAAGAGAGAGAGTGAGAGATGGATACTTAGAGAAGAGTGAAGAAAATAACCTGTGGAGAAGATAGCAGAGAACAACCCTAGGGAGAAGAAGATGAAAAGAGCGTCTGATTTTTTTTCGTAGAACGCGTGTTCTTTTTCCCTAGCCGTATAATTAAGCGTGTATTATCTAAACCGGGATGTGTGGGTTGTATTAGTTAGTCAGGTAAGGAGAGTATTATTTAATTTTTTTTTCATTTAATTTTTAACAGATCTTTAGTGTCCCTTTTAATCCTCAATCTCTAATTTGAATTCTCATATTTTTTCACATCAAATTTACCACTCCGAGCCTCTGCAGCACCCAACATTAGCTGATGGTACAGACAGATATTGCTGAACCGTTTCAGTTTGTTTTATTTATGTTTTAGCACATCTTTTGTATCCCCTTGAATCGTCAATCTCTAATTTGAATTCTCATATTTTTTCACATCAAATTGACCACTCCTAGCCTTTGCCTTAGCCAACCCTAGCTCACAGTATATAATGGTATTATTGATCTAATTCATTTTTTTTTCATTTATGTTTGAGCAGATCTTTTGTGTCCCCTTGAATCCTCAATCTCTAATTTCAATTCTCATAATTTTTGACATCAAATTGACCACTTCTAGCCTTTGCCTCAGCCAACCCTAGCTCACAGTATAGATCAGTATTGTTGAAGATGTTCAGTTTATTTCATTTCTGGTTTAGCAGATCTTTTGCGTCCACTTGAATCCTCAATCTCTAATTTCAACTTTCATATTATTTAACATCAAATTGACCTCTCCTAGCCTTTGCCTCACCCTACCCTGGCTCACGGTACAGAGTGGTATTGTTGAACAGGTTCAATTTTTTTCATTTATGTTTTAGTAGATCTTTTGTGTCCCCTTTAATCCTCAATCTATAATTTGAATTCTCATATTTTTTTCACATCAAATTGACCACCCCTAGCCATTGCCTTAGCCAACTAAAGCTCACTGTACAGATTGGTATTGTTGAACTAGTTCAGTTTTTTTCATTTATATTTTTACATATCTTTTTGTGTTCCCTTAAATCCTAAATCTCTAGTTTGAATTCTTATATTTTTTTCACATCAAATTGACCACCCTAGCCATTGCCTCAGCCAACCGTGCTCACTGTACATATTGGTATTATTGAACTAGTTTAGTTTTTTCATTTATGTTTTAGTAGATCTTTTGTGTTCTCTTAAATCCTAAATCTCTAGTTTGAATTCTTACATTTTTCCGCATTAAATTGACTACTCATAGCCTTTCCTCAGTCAACCCTAGCTAAGTGTACACACTGGTATTGTTGAACTAATTTAGTTTTTTTTCATTTATGTTTTGCAGATCTTTTGTGTCCCATTGAATCCTCAATCTCTAATTTCAATTCTCATATTTTTTTCACATCAAATTGACCACTCATAGCCTTTGCATCAGCCAACCCTAGCTCACGGTATAGACTGGTATTGTTGAAGACGTTCAGTTTGTTTCATTTCTGGTTTAGCAAATCTTTAGTATCCACTTGAATCTTCAATATCTAATTTGAATTCTCATAAATTTTCACATCAAATTGTACACTATGAGCCTTTGCCTTAGCCAACCCTAGTTCAAGGTACTAATTGGTACTATTGAATAGGTTTTTTTTGTTTTTTGTTTTCATAAATGTTTGAGTAGATCGTTTGTATCCTCAATCCTCAATCTCTAATTTGAATTCTCATATTTTTTCACATTAAATTGACCACTACTAGACATTGCCTCAATCGACCCTAGCTAACGGTATATATTGGTATTGTTGAAGATGTTCAGTTTGTTTCATTTCTGGTTTAGCAGATCGTTTGTGTCCACTAGAATCCTCAATCTCTAATTTGAATTCTCATATTTTTTTCAATTCAAATTGACCACTCCTAGCCTTTGCCTTAGCCAACCCTAGCTCATGGTATACACTAGTATTATTGAAGACGTTCAGTTTGTTTCATTTATGTTTTAGCGAATCTTTTGTGTCCACTTGAATCCTCAATCTCTAATTTGAATTGTCATATTTTTTTCATTTTGAATTGACCACTCCTAGCCTTTGCCCCAACCAACCTAGCACATGGTATAGACTAGTATTGTTGAAGACGTTCAGTTTGTTTTATTTCTGGTTTAGTAGATCTTTTGTGTCCACTTAAATCCTCAATCTCTAAATTGAATTCTAATATTTTTTTCACACAAAATTGACCACTCTTAGACATTGCCTCAGCCAACCCTAGCTAATGGTATATATTGGTATTATTGAAGACGTTTAGTTTGTTTCATTTCTAGTTTGGCAGATCTTTTGTGTCTACTTGAATACTCAATCTCTAATTTGAATTCTTATATTTTTTCACATTAAACTGACCACTCCTAGCCTTTGTCCTCATCCAACCCTAGCTCATGGTACTGACTAGTATTGTTGAACTAGTTCAGTTTTTTTCATTCATGTTTTTACAGATTTTTTGTGTCTCCTTGAATCCTCAATCTCTAATTTGAATTCTTATATTTTTTTCTCATCAAATTGACCACTCCTAGCCTTTTTCCTCAGCCGCCCTACCTCACTATACTAATTGGTATTGTTGAACTAGTTTAGTTTTTTTCATTTACGTTTGAGCAGATCTTTTGTATCCCCTTGAATTCTGAATCTCTGGTTTGAATCCTCATATTTTTTTCATTTCAAATTGACCACTCATAGCCTTTGCCTCATTCAACCCTAGCTCACGGTATAGACTGGTATTATTGAAGACGTTCAGTTTGTTTCATTTGTCTAGCGGATCTTTTATGTCCACTAGAATCCTCAATCTCTAATTTCAACTTTCATATTTTTTTTCATTTCAAATTGACCTCTCCTAGCCTTTGCCTCAGCCTACTGTAGCTCACGTTATAGACTGGTATTATTGAAGACGTTTAATTTGTTTCATTTATGTTTTAGCGGATCTTTTATGTCCACTTGAATCCTCAATTTCTAATTCGAATTCTCATAATTGTTCACATCAAATTGACCTCTCTTAGCCATTGCCTCAACAAACCCTAGCTCATGGTATATATTGATATTGTTGAATTAGTTCAATTTTTTTATTTATATTTTAGCAGATCTTTTATGTTCCCTTGAATCATAAATCTGTAATTTAAATTCTCATATATTTTCCTATTAAATTGACCACTTTTAGCCTTTGACTCAGTCAATTGTAACTCACTGTACACACTGATATTGTTGAATTAGTTCAATTTTTTTCATTTATATTTTATCAGATCTTTTACATCCCTTTGAATCCTCAATCTCTAATTTCAAGTCTCATATTTTTTGACATCAAATTGACTATTCCTAGTCTGTGCCTCAACCAACCCTATCTCACGGTATAGACTGGTATTGTTGAAGACGTTCAGTTTGTTTTATTTTTGGTTTAGCAGATCTTTTGTGTCCACTTGAATCCTCAATCTTTAATTTCAATTCTCAAATTTTTTTTACATCAAATTGACCACTCCTAAGCATTGCCTCAGCCTACCCTAACTTACAGTACAATGTGGTATTGTTAAATAGGTTCAATTTATTTCATTTATGTTTTAGCAGATCTTTTGTGTCCCCTTTAATCCTCAATCTCTAATTTGAATTCCCAAATTTTTTCACATCAAATTGACCGCTCTTAGCTATTGCCTCAGCCAACCGTAGCTCACTGTACAATGTGGTATTATTGAACTAGTTCAGTTTCTTTTATTTATGTTTTAACAGATCTTTTTTGTTCCCTTAAATCATGAATCTCTAGTTTGAATTCTCATATTTTTTCTCATTAAATTGACCGCTCCTAGCCTTTACCTTAGCCAACCCTAGCTCACTATACAAATTGGTATTGTTGAACTAGTTCTGTTTTTTTCATTTATGTTTAGCAGATCTTTTTTTTGTTCCCTTAAATCATGAATCTCTAGTTTGAATTCTCATATTTTTTTCCCATTAAATTGACAACTCCTAGCCTTTGCCTCAGCCAATCCTAACTCAATGTACACACTGGTTTTGTTGAACAAGTTCTGTTTTTTTCATTTACGTTTTGCAGATCTTTTGTGTCCGCTTAAATCCTCAATCTCTAATTTCAATTCTCATATTTTTTGACATCAAATTGACCACTCCTAACTTTTGCATCAGCCAACCCTAGCACATGGTATAAATCGGTATTGTTGAAGACGTTCAATTTGTTTCATTTCTGGTTTAGCAAATCTTTTGTGTCTACTTGAATCCTTAATCTCTAATTTGAATTCTCATAATTTTTCACATCAAATTTTCCACACCGAGCCGTTGCTTCAGCCAACCCTAGCTCACGGTACTAATTGGTACTATTGAACATGTTTATTTTATTTATTAATGTTTTAGCAGATTTTTTGTGTTCTCTTGAATCATCAATCTCTAATTTGAATTCTCATATTTTTTCACATTAAATTGAGCACTACTAGACATTGCTTCAGTCGACCCTAGTTGACGGTATATACTGGTATTGTTGAAGATGTTCAATTTGTTTCGGTTTAGCAGATCTTTTATGTTTACTAGAATCCTCAATCTCTAATTTGAATTCTCATATTTTTTTCATTTCAAATTGACCACTCTTGGCCTTTGCCTCAGCCAACCTTAGCTCACGGTATAGACTGGTATTGTTGAAGACTATCAGTTTGTTTTATTTATGGTTTGGCTGATATTTTGTATCACTCTGAACCTTTGCTTCAACCAACCCTAACTTACGGTATTGACTAGTTGTCACATCCCGGGATCAACTCCGCCGTAGCACGATATTGTCCGCTTTGGGCCCCCCTCTCTAGCCCTCACGGTTTTATTTTTGGGAGCTCACGACCAACGTCCCAGTAGGTCACCCATCCTGGGATTGCTCTGGCCCCCAACTCGCTTAACTTCGGAGTTCCTACGACTCCGAAGTCAATGAGCTCCCAAAAGGCCTCGTGCTAGATGGATGCGGTTGTGCACATATAAGGCACATCACCTCCTCTCCGTTGGTTGATGTGGGATCTTACACTAGTACTATTGAACATGTTCTTTTTATTTCTTAATGTTTGAGCAGATTCTTTGTGTTCTCTTGAATCCTCAATCTCTAATTTGAATTCTCATATTTTTTCACATTAAATTGAGCACTACTAGACATTGCCTCAGTCGACCCTAGTTGACGGTATATATTGGTATTGTTGAAGATGTTCAATTTGTTTCGTTTTTGGTTTAGCAGATCTTTTATGTTTACTAGAATCCTCAATCTCTAATTTGAATTCTCATATTTTTTCCATTTCAAATTGACCACTCTTGGCCTTTGCCTCAGCCAACCCCAGCTCACGGTATAGATTGGTATTATTGAAGATGTTCAGTTTGTTTCAATTCTGTTTAGTGGATCTTTTGTGTCCACTTGAATCCTCAATCTCTAATTTGAATTCTCATATTTTTTCATTTTCGAATTGACCACTCCTAGCCTTTCCGTCAACCAACCCTAGCTCATGGTATAGACTGGTATTGTTGAAGACAATCAGTTTGTTTCATTTATGGTTTGGCTGATATTTTGTATCAACTTGAATCTTCAATCTCTAATTCGAATTCTCATATTTTTTTTCACATTAAATTGACTGGTACGGTTGAAGCAGTTCAGTTTTTTTCATTTATGTTTTTGCAGAACTTTTGTGTCTCATTGAATACTCAATCTCTATTTTGAATTTGTATATTTTTTTCTCATCAAATTGACCATCCTTAGCCTTTGCCTCAACCAACCCTAGCTCACTGTACAGATTGGTATTGTTAAACTAATTTAGTTTTTTTCATTTATGTTTAGCAGATATTTTTTGTCCCGTTGAATCCTCAATCTCTAGTTTGAATTCTCATATTTTTTTTCTCATTAAATTGAACACTCCTATTCTTTCACTCAGTCAACCCCAGCTCAGTGTACACACTAAAGATTGTTAAATATGTTCACTTTTTTTGATTCATGTGTTGGCAGATCTTTTTGTGTCTATTCGAATCCTCAATCTACAATTTGAACTCCCATACTTTTTCCAATCAAATTGGCCACTTCTAGCTTTTTATGTAGCCAACCCTAGCTCACGATACAGACTTGAATATGTTCAATTTTTTTGATTCATGCTTTGGTAGATCTTTTGTGCCCATTCCAATTCTCAATCTCTAATGTGAACTCTCATAATTTTTCCAATCAAATTGGACCCTCCTAGCCTTTTATGTAGCTAACCCTAGCTCACGATACAGACATATGTTGTTGAATCTGTTCAGTTTTTTTGATTCAAGTTTTGGCAGATCTTTTGTCTCCATTCGAATCCTCAATGTCTAATTCGAATTCTCATGCTTTTTCCAATCAAATTGGCCACTTCTAGCCTTTGTTTTAGCCAACCCTAGCTCACGCTGCAGACAAGTATTGTTGAATCAATTCAGTTTTTTTAATTCATGTTTTGGCAGTTCTTTTTTGTCCATTCGAATCCTCAATCTCTAATGTGAAATCTCATGCTTTTTTCAATCAAATTGGACACTCTTAGCCTTTTATATATCCAACCCTCGCTCACGGTACAGACAGGTATTGTTGAATCGGTTCAATTTTTTTGTTTCATGTTTTGGCAGATCTTTTGTGTCCATTCGAATCCTCAATCTCTAATTTGAATTATCATACTTTTTCCAATCAAATTGGCCACTTCTAGCCTTTGTTCCAGCCAACCCTAGCTCACGATACAGACAAGTGTTGTTGAATCGGTTCAGTTTTTTTAATTCATGTTTTGGCAGATCTTTTGTGTCCATTCGAATCCTAAATCTCTAATTTGAATTCTCATACTTTTTCCAATCAAATTGGCCACTTCTAACTTTTGTTCCAGCCAACCCTAGCTCACGATACAGACAAGTGTTGTTGAATCTGTTCACTTTTTTTGATACATGTTTTGGCAGATCTTTTGTGTCTATTCGAATCCTCAATCTTTAATTTGAACTCTCATACTTTTTCCAATCAAATTGGACCCTCCTAGCCTTTTATGTAGCCAACCCTAGCTCACGATACAGACATGTATTGTTGAATCTGTTCGGTTTTTTTTATTCATGTTTTGGCAGATCTTTAGTGTCCATTCGAATCCTCAATCTCTACTTTGAACTCTCATACTGTTTCCAATCAAATTGGCCACTTCTATCTTTTTATGTAGCCAACCCTAGCTCACGATACAGACGGGTATTGTTGAATCTGTTCAATTTTTTTGATTCAGGTTTTGGCAGATATTTTGTGTTCATTCCAATCCTCAATCTCTTATGTGAACTCTCATACTTTTTCAAATCAAATTGGACGCTCCTAGCCTTTTATGTAGCCAATTCTAGCTCACGATACAGACATGTATTGTTGAATCTGTTCAGTTTCTTTGATTCATGTTTAGGCAGATCTTTTGTGTCCATTCGAATCCTCAATCTCTAATTTGAGTTCTCATTCTTTTTCCAATCAAATTGGCCACTTCTAGCTTTTTATGTAGCCAATCGTAGCTCATGATACAGACGGGTATTGTTGAATCTGTCCAATTTTTTTGATTCATGTTTTGGCAGATCTTTTGTGTCCATTCCAATCCTCAATCTCTAATGCGAACTCTCATACTTTTTCCAATCAAATTGGACCCTCCTAGCCTTTTATGTAGCCAACCCTAGCTCACGATACAAATAGGTATTGTTGAATCTGTTCAGTTTTTTTGATTCATGTTTTGGCAGAACTTTTGTGTCTATTCGAATCCTCAATCTCTAATTTGAATTCTCATACTTTTTCCAATCAAATTGGCAACTTCTAGCCTTTGTTCAAGCCAACCCTATCTCACGATACTGACAAGTGTTGTTGAATCGGTTCAGTTTTTTTAATTCATGTTTTGGCAGATCTTTTGTGTCCATTCGAATCATCAATCTCTAATTTGAATTCTCATACTTTTTCCAATCAAATTGGCCACTTCTAGCCTTTTATGTAGCCAACCCTAACTCACGGTACAGACAAGCATTGTTGTACCTGTTCAGTTTTTTTGATTCATGTTTTGGCAGATCTTTTGTGTCCATTCGAATCCTCAATCTCTAATTCGAATTCTCATGCTTTTTCCAAATCAAATTGGCCACTTCTAGCCTTTGCTTTAGCCAACCCTAGCTCACGCTACAGACAAGTCTTGTTGAATCGGTTCAGTTTTTTTAATTCATGTTCTGGCAATTCTTTTTTTGTCAATTCGAATCATCAATCTCTAATTTGAATTCTCATACTTTTTCCAATGAAATTGGACACTCATAGCTTTTTATGTAGCCAACCCTAGCTCACGATACAGACATGTATTGTTGAATCTGTTCAGTTCTTTTGATTCATGTTTTGGCAGATCTTTTGTGTCCATTCGAATCCTCAATCTCTAAGTTGAATTCTCATACTTTTTCCAATCAAATTTGCCACTTTTAGCTTTTGCTTTAGCCAACCCTAGTTCACGCTACAGAAAAGTATTGTTGAATCGGTTCATTTTTTAAATTCTTGTTTTGGCAATTCTTTTTTGTCCATTCGAATCCTCAATCTCTAATGTGAAATCTCATGGTTTTTTCAATCAAATTGGACACTCCTAGCCTTTTATGTATCCAACCCTCGCTCACGGTACAGACAGGTATTGTTGAATCGGTTCTGTTTTTTTGATTCATGTTTTCGCAGATCTTTTGTGTCCATTCGAATCCTCAATCTCTAATTTGAATTCTCATACTTTTTCCATTCAAGTTGGCCACTTCTAGCCTTTGTTCCAGCCAACCCTAGCTCACGATACAAACAAGTGTTGTGGAATCGATTCAGTTTTTTTAATTCATGTTTTGGCAAATCTTTTGTGTCCATTCGAATCCTCAATCTCTAATTTGAATTCTCATACTTTTTCCAATCAAATTGGCACTTCTAGCCTTTGTTCCAGCCAACCCTAGCTCACGATACAGACAAGTGTTGTTGAATCTGTTCCTTTTTTTTTATTCATGTTTTGGCAGATCTTTTGTGTCCATTCGAATCCTTATCTAGCTTGGAAACATCAACAGTCTTTGCACATATAGCATTGAAGTAGAAGCACAAACGAGTTATTGCATACCTTGTAGGCTTCTCCAAAACAGAACGAATTGCCACAGGGAGCAATTGTTGCATTAAGGTATGACAATCATGTGATTTAAGGCCAAGAAGTCTTGAATCTTGTAAAGATACAAGATTTTTAATATTTGAAGAATAACCTTCGGGGACCTTCATACCATAGAAAGAATTGCAAACCTCTCTCTTCTCTGCTCTTGACAAATTCCAAGGCCCAGGAGGCAAACGAGTACGTTTTTCTCCATACTTGGGTTGCAAATCAGTTTTGACCCCCATGTTCAATAAATCTAATCGAGCAGGAATCCCATCTTTATTTTTTCCAGGGATCTCCAGCAATGTACCAATGATACTATCGCAAACATTCTTCTCAATGTGCATAACATCTAGGGCATGCCTCACAGGAGGGTATTTCCAATACTCGAGATCAAAGAATATTGATTTCTTCTTCCAACAAACTCTGTCACCATTTTCAACCATATGCAGCACTTCTTCTCCGGTTAATGGCTCGGGAGGTATGCCATATTCAGTTTTCCCATTAAAAGCTGCACGTTGCCTCCTATATGGATGATTGATTGGTAACCATTTTCTATGCCCAATGTAACAAATTTTGTGGCCATTTTTCAACCTGTGACTAGGTGTATCATCGCCGGATATTGGACAAGCTTTATATCCTTTAACAACACAACCAGATAAGTTTCCATAGGCGGGAAAATCATTAATTGTCCACATTAATGCAGCTCTGAGTGTAAAGTATTCTCCATTATGTGCATCATACACTCCTCTAATCCCAACCCACAAAGATTTTAAATCATCAATCAAAGGCTCCAAGTAGACGTCTACATCATTTCCGGGTTGTTTAGGACCGAAAATCAATAAGGTTAACATCATGAACTTTCGTTTCATGCACAGCCATGGAGGGAGATTATATGTAACTAAGATAACCCGCCAACAACTATATCTGCTACTTAGAGAACTGTGGGGATTGAATCCATCAGATGAAAGAGCCAATCTCAAGTTTCTCGGCTCATTACCAAACTCAGGCCATTTATCATCAAGAAGTTTCAAGACGGGGAATCCGCCGGATGAGACATCTGACCGTCAATTGATTTTCTAGCAGCATGCCAAGTCAAACTCTTAGCTGTCTCATGTGATTGAAACATCCTTTAAACCTTGGAATTGGAGGAAAATACCACACCACCTTCGCTGGCACACCCTCTTTCAAGATTGAATCTTTGCCTTCCTTCCACCTTGAGATACCACAAGTAGGACAATTAGTTGAATCCTCATACTCCTTCCTATACAAGATGCAATCATTGGGGCATGCGTGCATTTTCTTATAACTCAGCCCCAATGCACACAAAGTCTTTTTAGCCTCATACATAGAGGTTGGTATTGTATTTCCTTCTCGAAGCAAATCGCCTTGAAGTATCAATAATTCTATAAAACAGACATCACTCATCCCATGTTTTGCCTTCAAATTATACAACTTCACTAATGCCGATAACTTCGTGTACTTTCTACAACCAGGGTACACTGGTTGATCTCCATCCCCAATCACATTGGCAAACTCATACGGATCGGAACCAAAATCACCAAAATCACCAAAATCACCAAAATCATTATCATCCATATCAATTTCTTCAGACACAAAACTGTACCTACTATGGCCATCATCTTCTTCAACATTTCTACTAGCATTAGTAGTTGCTTCCCAAGGTTCTCCGTGAAATGTCCAATTTTTATAGCTTTGGTCAATTCCATTAAAGTATACGTGATCCCTTATAATTCCAACCCCAAACAACTTCAAATTAACACATTTAACACATGGACAACGGATATGTGTTGTAGTTAGAAGATTTTCTACAGCAAAGTTCAAAAATGCTTCCACCCCAAATTCATATGCCTTTGATCTTCTATCCGAGTGCATCCATGACTTATCCATCTCCGACACTATAACCTATTATCTATAATAAAGTGAAAATACAAGCAATGACCATCACTATAGCAGATTATACAAAGATCTAATAGCAAGTAATACACAACAGAGACGACGGGTTTTAAACAAAAACAGACGTATTTGGCATATATATAGACGACGGATTTTCAACAGACGTCGTCTATTATAAGTAATACAAACGACGGTTTATGAAAAAAACGTCGTGTATAAGTAATACAACGACGGTAGTTTAAAAAAACCGTCGTGTAATCGTCGTCGTATGCCTAAAAAGGCGTCGTGTCTCAATTTATTTTCAAGAACCAAAACCCATTAAGAACACAACATATATATGAAACCAAGCAAGAAACCAACATATACATGAAACCAAGCATGAAAACAATAAATCCATTCCCAATTCAACATAACATAGGGTGATTAAAAGATCCGACAAAATTAAATCCATTCCCAATTCAACATAACAGATAATGTAATCCATGAACCCATTAAACAGAAAATCCATGAACCCATACCTATAAGCACATTATTAACAGATCGCAAAGCATATACCTAAAACCCTTTAACAAAACAACCTAAAATCATTCAATGAATTTACAAGGGGAAGATAGGGTTTGTACTTACAGGTTGGACGAGCTCACAGATTCGACGGAGCTTGGAGAGTGCAACTTTTAATTAGAGCAGAAGTGAGAGAGCGAAATGTTATGTTGCGCGAAATCTAAAAATTTTAGGGTTCAGGGTTAGAAGTATAAGAATAAGAGCCAAATCTAAAAAAATTTAGGTCGCGCGAAAATTTTTAGAGAGCGCGCTCTTTAAAACGTCGAAAGAAAAACCATGGCGAAAGTTCTACAAGAACCGACGTAAATGTAATATTCCACGACGTAAATGTAATATTCCACGACGGAAACACTGAACGTAACGCCGTTTATTTTGACGCTTCATTTTTCGGATTAATTTTAAATTTATTTTGAATATTTTGATATAAAGACGACTGAAAAACCACGTCGGGGTTAAGAAATTAAAGACGTTGTAAATTATAATAAACGACTTTACATATTAAAATGACGTCGTTTAAAGCGTAAAACCATGTCGATATATTTTTTACTTCACGACGTAAAATATGTATTCCATTCCACTCAACCACCGTCGTTAAAAAAAATTAATACCCTAAACCCTTAAAACTAAATTATACAATTTAAAAAAAATTAAGTTTATAAAAGGGTTTATGGTTTTACAGCCTAATATATACCCTACTACCCCAAAATTATACTTTAAAAATAAACCCCAATAAATAAAAACCCTAATCTCTAAACCCTAGACTCTAAACCCTAAACCATAAAACTAGAAGTGATTTTTTGACTCATCAAAACAATTTTGTTTTGGATGGTCATTTTAAATTTTTGTTATTCAAAATGAATTTTTTCAAGGTTTAGGGGGAAGAAAATATATCAATGACTTCATAGGAGTTGACTTTTGCATTTTTCTGATTTATTTTAAATTTATTTTGAATATTTTGATATAAAAATAAT